>NC_084573.2:3532500-3700000 GCF_033978685.3 Nerophis lumbriciformis
CCTTAAGAGTCTGCTTCATCTTCAGAGTCTTGCTCTTGAGGCGCTCCTCCAGTGAGTCCTCGGGGCACTTTAAAACAAATGCCCTCGCCGCACCTTCTAGAACTTGGGCTGGTAGAGCGCCACGCGGCCGCTGAGGCAGCCGGACGCCAGCTGGCAGTGCGTGGGCGAGAACTTGGTGGTGAGCACCACGTCGCTGTGCGAGTAGATGGCGCGCACCTCCCGCAGGCAGCTGGTCTGCACGGGCAGGCAGTCGCTCAGCTCGCCGCAGCGCTCGTCGAAGGCCAGCAGGCGCACGCCGTAGCCGTACGGCGAGCAGATGAGGCGGCCGTCGGGGCTGAAGCACAGCTCCTTGATGTAGCCCCGCCCCACGTTGGCCTCCTCGATGTAGTGGGTGAGGCGCAGCGAGCAGCGGGGCGACGCCAGCGGGCGGGTGGGCGCCCCCTCCTGGAACTCGTACACGCACGTCCACTGCACACAACGATGAGGGCCCGCATATTTTTACTAGGCTTGGACGGTATACCAATTCATCATATTCGGTACTATACCGCCTCTAAAAAGTACCTGTTTGTTTTAAACAGGCATGTTGGGCAGCGCACACACACAGAGTACTTACAAGCAGACACAGTGTGTAGACAGAAAAGGGAGAACGGACCCAACGTCCATCCACAGCTACTTCTAAATCACTAATCCTGGCCTCCGTGGCGACAAATAAAGTAAGTCTCTTACAAGTATCATTATCACTGGAGGAGGAGGAGTCGCTAAACATGCTCCACTACACACCGTAGGAGGATACAATAGCTCACATAAGGCTTTTAAAGTCAATTTGATAGTAGGCTAGTCATTATAACACTTATATAAGGCTTTAAAAGTCATTTTGATAGTAGGCTAGTGATTATAACACTTATATAAGGCTTTTAAAGTCATTTTGATAGTAGGCTTGACATTATAACACTTATATAAGGCTTTTTAAAGTCATTTTGATAGTAGGCTAGTGATTATAAGACTTGCATAAGGCTTTTAAAGTCATTTTGATAGTAGGCTAATTATTATAAGACTTATATAGGGCTTTTAAAGTCATTTTGATAGTAGGCTAGTCATTATAAGACTTATATAAGGCTTTTAAAGTCATTTTGATAGTAGGCTAGTGATTATAAGGCTTTTAAAGTCATTTTAATAGTAGGCTAGTGATTATAAGACTTTTAAAGTCATTTTGATAGTAGGCTAGTGATTATAACACTTATATCAGGCTTTTAAAGTAATTTGGATAGTAGGCTAGCTATTATAAGGCTTGTAAAGTAATTCTGATAGTAGGCTAGTCATTTTGATAGTAGGCTAGTCATTATAAGACTTATATAAGGCTTTTAAAGTCATTTTGATAGTAGGCTAATCATTATAAGACTTATATAAGGCTTTTAAAGTCATTTTGATAGTAGGCTAGTCATTATAAGACTTATATAAGGCTTTTAAAATCATTTTGATAGTAGGCTAGTCATTATAAGACTTATATAAGGCTTTTAAAGTCATTTTGATAGTAGGCTAGTCATTTTGATAGTAGGCTAGTCATTATAAGACTTATATAAGGCTTTTAAAGTAATTTTGATAGTAGGCTAGTCATTATAAGACTTATATAAGGCTTTTAAAGTCATTTTGATAGTAGGCTAGTCATTATAAGGCTTGTAAAGTAATTCTGATAGTAGGCTAGTCATTATAAGACTTATACAAGGCTTTTAAAGTCATTTTGATAGTAGGCTAGTCATTATAAGACTTATATAAGGCTTTTAAAGTCATTTTGATAGTAGGCTAATTATTATAAGACTTATATAGGGCTTTTAAAGTCATTTTGATAGTAGGCTAGTCATTATAAGACTTATATAAGGCTTTTAAAGTCATTTTGATAGTAGGCTAGTGATTATAAGGCTTTTAAAGTCATTTTAATAGTAGGCTAGTGATTATAAGACTTTTAAAGTCATTTTGATAGTAGGCTAGTGATTATAACACTTATATAAGGCTTTTAAAGTAATTTGGATAGTAGGCTAGCTATTATAAGGCTTGTAAAGTAATTCTGATAGTAGGCTAGTCATTTTGATAGTAGGCTAGTCATTATAAGACTTATATAAGGCTTTTAAAGTCATTTTGATAGTAGGCTAGTCATTATAAGACTTATATAAGGCTTTTAAAGTCATTTTGATAGTAGGCAAGTCATTATAAGACTTATATAAGGCTTTTAAAGTCATTTTGATAGTAGGCTAGTCATTATAAGACTTATATAAGGCTTTTAAAGTCATTTTGATAGTAGGCTAGTCATTATAAGACTTATATAAGGCTTTTAAAGTCATTTTGATAGTAGGCAAGTCATTATAAGACTTATATAAGGCTTTTAAAGTCATTTTGATAGTAGGCTAGTCATTATAAGACTTATATAAGGCTTTTAAAGTCATTTTGATAGTAGGCTAGTCATTATAAGACTTATATAAGGCTTTTAAAGTCATTTTGATAGTAGGCTAGTGATTATAAGGCTTTTAAAGTCATTTTAATAGTAGGCTAGTCATTATAAGACTTTTAAAGTCATTTTGATAGTAGGCTAGTGATTATAACACTTATATCAGGCTTTTAAAGTAATTTGGATAGTAGGCTAGCTATTATAAGGCTTGTAAAGTAATTCTGATAGTAGGCTAGTCATTTTGATAGTAGGCTAGTCATTATAAGACTTATATAAGGCTTTTAAAGTCATTTTGATAGTAGGCTAATCATTATAAGACTTATATAAGGCTTTTAAAGTCATTTTGATAGTAGGCTAGTCATTATAAGACTTATATAAGGCTTTTAAAATCATTTTGATAGTAGGCTAGTCATTATAAGACTTATATAAGGCTTTTAAAGTCATTTTGATAGTAGGCTAGTCATTTTGATAGTAGGCTAGTCATTATAAGACTTATATAAGGATTTTAAAGTCATTTTGATAGTAGGCTAGTCATTATAAGACTTATATAAGGCTTTTAAAATCATTTTGATAGTAGGCTAGTCATTATAAGACTTATATAAGGCTTTTAAAGTCATTTTGATAGTAGGCTAGTCATTTTGATAGTAGGCTAGTCATTATAAGACTTATATAAGGATTTTAAAGTCATTTTGATAGTAGGCTAGTCATTATAAGACTTATATAAGGCTTTTAAAGTCATTTTGATAGTAGGCTAGTCATTTTGATAGTAGGCTAGTCATTATAAGACTTATATAAGGCTTTTAAAGTAATTTTGATAGTAGGCTAGTCATTATAAGACTTATATAAGGCTTTTAAAGTCATTTTGATAGTAGGCTAGTCATTATAAGGCTTGTAAAGTAATTCTGATAGTAGGCTAGTCATTATAAGACTTATACAAGGCTTTTAAAGTCATTTTGATAGTAGGCTAGTCATTATAAGACTTATATAAGGCTTTTAAAGTCATTTTGATAGTAGGCTAATTATTATAAGACTTATATAGGGCTTTTAAAGTCATTTTGATAGTAGGCTAGTCATTATAAGACTTATATAAGGCTTTTAAAGTCATTTTGATAGTAGGCTAGTGATTATAAGGCTTTTAAAGTCATTTTAATAGTAGGCTAGTGATTATAAGACTTTTAAAGTCATTTTGATAGTAGGCTAGTGATTATAACACTTATATAAGGCTTTTAAAGTAATTTGGATAGTAGGCTAGCTATTATAAGGCTTGTAAAGTAATTCTGATAGTAGGCTAGTCATTTTGATAGTAGGCTAGTCATTATAAGACTTATATAAGGCTTTTAAAGTCATTTTGATAGTAGGCTAGTCATTATAAGACTTATATAAGGCTTTTAAAGTCATTTTGATAGTAGGCAAGTCATTATAAGACTTATATAAGGCTTTTAAAGTCATTTTGATAGTAGGCTAGTCATTATAAGACTTATATAAGGCTTTTAAAGTCATTTTGATAGTAGGCTAGTCATTATAAGACTTATATAAGGCTTTTAAAGTCATTTTGATAGTAGGCTAGTGATTATAAGGCTTTTAAAGTCATTTTAATAGTAGGCTAGTGATTATAAGACTTTTAAAGTCATTTTGATAGTAGGCTAGTGATTATAACACTTATATAAGGCTTTTAAAGTAATTTGGATAGTAGGCTAGCTATTATAAGGCTTGTAAAGTAATTCTGATAGTAGGCTAGTCATTTTGATAGTAGGCTAGTCATTATAAGACTTATATAAGGCTTTTAAAGTCATTTTGATAGTAGGCTAGTCATTATAAGACTTATATAAGGCTTTTAAAGTCATTTTGATAGTAGGCAAGTCATTATAAGACTTATATAAGGCTTTTAAAGTCATTTTGATAGTAGGCTAGTCATTATAAGACTTATATAAGGCTTTTAAAGTCATTTTGATAGTAGGCTAATCATTATAAGACTTATATAAGGCTTTTAAAGTCATTTTGATAGTAGGCTAATCATTATAAGACTTATATAAGGCTTTTAAAGTCATTTTGATAGTAGGCTAGTCATTATAAGACTTATATAAGGCTTTTAAAGTCATTTTGATAGTAGGCTAGTCATTATAAGACTTATATAAGGCTTTTAAAGTCATTTTGATAGTAGGCTAATCATTATAAGACTTATATAAGGCTTTTAAAGTCATTTTGATAGTAGGCTAATCATTATAAGACTTATATAAGGCTTTTAAAGTCATTTTGATAGTAGGCTAATCATTATAAGACTTATATAAGGCTTTTAAAGTCATTTTGATAGTAGGCTAGTCATTATAAGACTTATATAAGGCTTTTAAAGTCATTTTGATAGTAGGCTAGTCATTATAAGACTTATACAAGGCTTTTAAAGTAATTTGGATAGTAGGCTAGTCATTATAAGGCTTGTAAAGTCATTTTGATAGTAGGCTAGTCATTTTGATAGTGGGCTAGCGATTACAACACTTATATAAGGCTTTTAAAGTCATTTTGATAGTAGGCTAGTCATTATAAGACTTATATAAGGCTTTAAAAGTAATGTTGATAGTAGGCGAGTCATTATAACACTTATAGAGGCTTTTAAAGTCATTTTGATAGTAGGCCAGTCATTATAACACTTATATAAGGCTTTTAAAGTCATTTTGATAGTAGGCTAGTCATTATGAGACTTATATAAGGCTTTTAAAGTCATTTTGATAGTAGGCTAATCATTATAAGACTTATATAAGGCTTTTAAAGTCATTTTGATAGTAGGCTAATCATTATAAGACTTATATAAGGCTTTTAAAGTCATTTTGATAGTAGGCTAGTCATTATAAGACTTATATAAGGCTTTTAAAGTCATTCTGATAGCAGGCTAGTGATTACAACACTTATATAAGGCTTTTAAAGTAATTTGGATAGTAGGCTAGTCATTATAAGGCTTGTAAAGTAATTCTGATAGTAGGCTAGTCATTTTGATAGTAGGCTAGTCATTCTAAGACTTATACAAGGCTTTTAAAGTCATTTTGACAGTAGGCTAGTCATTCTAAGACTTATACAAGGCTTTTAAAGTCATTTTGATAGTAGGCTAGTCATTTTGATAGTAGGCTAGTGATTACAACACTTATATACGGCTTTTAAAGTCATTTTGATAGTAGGCAAGTCATTATAACACTTATGTAAGGCTTTTAAAGTCATTTTGATAGTAGGCTAGTCATTATAAGACTTATATAAGGCTTTTAAAGTCATTTTGATAGTAGGCTAGTCATTATAAGACTTATATAAGGCTTTTAAAGTCATTTTGATAGTAGGCTAGTCATTATGATAGCAGGCTAGTGATTACAACACTTATATAAGGCTTTTAAAGTCATTTGGATAGTAGGCTAGTCATAATAAGGCTTGTAAAGTAATTCTGATAGTAGGCTAGTCATTATAAGGCTTGAAAAGTCATTTTGATAGTAGGCTAGTCATTTTGATAGTAGGCTAGTGATTACAACACTTATATACGGCTTTTAAAGTCATTTTGATAGTAGGCTAGTCATTATAAGACTTATATAAGGCTTTTAAAGTCATTTTGATAGTAAGCTAGTCATTATAAGACTTATATAAGGCTTTTAAAGTCATTTTGATAGTAGGCTAGTCATTATAAGACTTATATAAGGCTTTTAAAGTCAATTTGATAGTAGGCTAGTCATTATAAGACTTATATAAGGCTTTTAAAGTCATTTTGATAGTAGGCTAGTCATTATAAGACTTATATAAGGCTTTTAAAGTCATTTTGATAGTAGGCTAGTCATTATAAGACTTATACAAGGCTTTTAAAGTCATTTTGATAGTAGGCTAGTCATTTTGATAGTAGGCTAGTGATTACAACACTTATATACGGCTTTTAAAGTCATTTTGATAGTAGGCAAGTCATTATAACACTTATATAAGGCTTTTAAAGTCATTTTGATAGTAGGATAGTCATTATAAGACTTATATAAGGCTTTTAAAGTCATTTTGATAGTAGGCTAGTGATTATAACACTTATATAAGGCTTTTAAAGTCATTTTGATAGTAGGCTAGTGATTATAACACTTATATAAGGCTTTTAAAGTCATTTTGATAGTAGGCTAGTCATTATGAGACTTATATAAGGCTTTTAAAGTCATTTTGATAGTAGGCTAGTCATTATGAGACTTCTATAAGGCTTTTAAAGTCATTTTGATAGTAGGCAAGCTGGCATGATGTCATCCTCACCTCCTGGTCGTCCATGTTGCTGGAGCAGCGGATGAGCGTGGCCCAGCCCTTGGGGTGGAGCTGCAGGGAGGTGATGCAGTTGCCCCGGTCCCTCTCCCCTGGTATCTCCGGAGTCAAGACCTCCAGGCTGTTCCTGGGAGAAATGCCTGCGAGGGACAAGTGCACAAGTACATCAAACATCATCATCTGCTACGCCACCCCTACTTTGTCCACCAAACATTTTATACTGTGTGAAAACCTTCCTAATTGTTAGAAACCCAACTGTTTGTATTAAACATGCTTCACTAATGAGAGTATTTGGTGTTTTGTCCTGCTAATTTTGGCGGTCCTTGAACTCTCCGTCGTTTGTTTACATGTGCAACTTTCTTTGACGCTGCCACAAAAAGACGTGTTTAAAGCCACCCTTCCTTTGTCTCATTTTGTCCACCAAACGTTTTATACTGTGTGAAAACCTTCCTAATTGTTAGAAACCCAACTGTTTGTATTAAACATGCTTCACTAATGAGAGTATTTGGTATTTTGTCCTGCTAATTATGGCGGTCCTTGAACTCACCGTAATTTGTTTACACGTGCAACTTTCTTTGACGCTGCCACAGAAAGACGTGTTTAACGCCACCCCTCCTTTGTCTCATTTTGTCCACCAAACGTTTTATACTGTGTGAAAACCTTCCTAATTGTTAGAAACCCAACTGTTTATATCAAACATGCAAAACTAATGAGAGTATTTGGTATTTTGTCCTACTAATTTTGGCGGTCCTTGAACTCACCGTAATTTGTTTACATGTGCAACTTTCTTTGACGCTGCCACAGAAAGACGTGTTTAACGCCACCCTTCCTTTGTCTCATTTTGTCCACCAAACGTTTATACTGTGTGAAAACCTTCCTAATTGTTAGAAATCCAACTGTTTATATTAAACATGCTTCACTAATGAGAGTATTTGGTATTTTGTCCTACTAATTTTGGCGGTCCTTGAACTCACCGTAATTTGTTTACACGTGCAACTTTCTTTGACGCTGCCACAGAAAGACATGTTTAACGCCACCCTTCCTTTGTCTCATTTTGTCCACCAAACGTTTTACACTGTGTGAAAACCTTCCTAATTGTTAGAAATCCAACTGTTTATATTAAACATGCTTCACTAATGAGAGTATTTGGTGTTTTGTCCTACTAATTTTGGCGGTCCTTGAACTCACCGTAATTTGTTTACATGTGCAACTTTCTTTGACGCTGCCACAGAAATACGTGTTTAGCGCCACCCTTCCTTTGTCTCATTTTGTCCACCAAACGTTTTATACTGTGTGAAAACCTTCCTAATTGTTAGAAATCCAACTGTTTGTATTAAACATGCTTCACTAATGAGAGTATTTGGTATTTTATCCACCAAATGTTTTATACTGTGTGAAAACCTTCCTAATTGTTAGAAATCCAACTGTTTGTATTAAACATGCTTCACAAATGAGAGTATTTGGTGTTTTGTCCTGCTAATTATGGCGGTCCTTGAACTCACCGTAATTTGTTTACATGTGCAACTTTCTTTGACGCTGCCACAGAAAGACGTGTTTAACGCCACCCCTCCTTTGTCTCATTTTGTCCACCAAACGTTTTATACTGTGTGAAAACCTTCCTAATTGTTAGAAATCCAACTGTTTGTATTAAACATGCTTCACTAATGAGAGTATTTGGTATTTTGTCGTACTAATTATGGCGGTCCTTGAACTCACCGTAATTTGTTTACATGTGCAACTTTCTTTGACGCTGCCACAGAAAGACGTGTTTAACGCCACCCCTCCTTTGTCTCATTTTGTCCACCAAACGTTTTATACTGAGTGAAAACCTTCCTAATTGTTAGAAATCCAACTGTTTGTATTAAACATGCTTCACTAATGAGAGTATTTGGTATTTTGTCCACCAAACGTTTTATACTGTGTGAAAACCTTCCTAATTGTTAGAAATCCAACTGTCTGTATTAAACATGCTTCACTAATGAGAGTATTTGGTATTTTGTCCACCAAACGTTTTATACTGTGTGAAAACCTTCCTAATTGTTAGAAATCCAACTGTTTGTATTAAACATGCTTCACAAATGAGAGTATTTGGTATTTTGTCCACCAAACGTTTTATACTGTGTCGAAAACCTTCCTAATTGTTAGAAATCCAACTGTTTGTATTAAACATGCTTCACTAATGAGAGTATTTGGTATTTTGTCCTACTAATTATGGCGGTCCTTGAACTCACCGCAATTTGTTTACATGTGCAACTTTCTTTGACGCTGCCACAGAAATACGTGTTTAACGCCACCCCTCCTTTGTCTCATTTTGTCCACCAAACGTTTTATACTGTGTGAAAACCTTCCTAATTGTTAGAAATCCAACTGTTTGTATTAAACATGCTTCACTAATGAGAGTATTTGGTATTTTGTCGTGCTAATTTTGGCGGTCCTTGAACTCACCGTAATTTGTTTACATGTGCAACTTTCTCCGACGCTGCCACAGAGAGAAGTGTTTAAAGCCACCCTTCCTTTGTCTCATTTTGTCCACCAAACGTTTTATACTGTGTGAAAACCTTCCTAATTGTTAGAAATCCAACTGTTTGTATTAAACATGCTTCACTAATGAGAGTATTTGGTATTTTGTCCTACTAATTATTGCGGTCCTTGAACTCACCGTAATTTGTTTACATGTGCAACTTTCTTTGACGCTGCCACAGAAAGACGTGTTTAACGCCACCCCTCCTTTGTCTCATTTTGTCCACCAAACGTTTTATACTGTGTGAAAACCTTCCTAATTGTTAGAAATCCAACTGTTTATATGAAAAGTATTTGGTGTTTTGTCCTGCTAATTTGGGCGGTCCTTGAACTCTCCGTCGTTTGTTTACATGTGCAACTTTCTCCGACGCAATAACCTTCATTGCGCCCCATGGGGGGTGAGGGGAGCAGTGAGCAGCAGCGGCGGCCGCGCTCGGGAATCGTGAGATTCTATTAGACTATTAGATAATAAAGTTTAAAATATGTGTATTTCTGTCTGTCACGATGAAAAGATGACATGATAAAATGATTTATTAACTCATTATTTCAGGGCTTGAACTGGAGGTTCCAGGACCCTGTAGTTTGTTGGACAGGGGCCTAAAAGTCATGAAGCCCACATTGGCAGGCTGACAGGTTTTCCTAACTTGCCCACCCCCAAATCCTCCACGCGACACCTCCGCTCCGGACAGGCTAACCTCCTCCAACCTCAGTGGAACGCCTCTCCCTGACCACCTGAGGGTACCACAGACTGTGAAAACTTTAAAAAAAAGGCTTAAAAGCCCTTCTTTTTAAATAAAAAAAATTTGTATTTATTTTTTTAGATATATGCATACTAGTTCTAGCTAATAGGCTGTTCTAGTTTTTATTTTTATTTATTTATTAATTTTTTTAATACACTGTAGCACTTTGAGGTTATTTACTCAATGTAAAGTGCTATTTACAAATTAAATCTATTATTATTATTAATACATTTTCAGTGACCCGAAATGTGGGTGACTCACCTTCTCTGTGGGGGTGGAGCTTGCTGGAGTCGTTCCCCTGGCGAGGTCCGGCTGCCCTGGACGCTAGAGCACCGCCATCTACACATTTTACAAAAATGTCAAACTTCTCGACCCCCCCAAAAAAGGAGTGAAAACACGGGATTGGGGGAGAGAGAGAGGGGGTGTGGCCGACCTGAAGTGAGGGGCGTGCGTCTGGCTCGCAGCATGCGGTAGCTGCCCACCTCCAGGGACTGGGTGAGGTCCAGGTCGTGGAGGATGAGCAGATACCCCGAGGTCGTGGAGATGAGCATCTTGGAGCAGTCCGGCGTCAGACGCATCCTCATCAGGTATCTGGTGTGGAAGAACTTCTTGTGGGGACAGCCGTCCTCCGTGAATCTGGACCAGAGAACCAGACCTCCAATTTTTACTTTTTAAGGACAAGGCAAGTGTTTCTTTCCGGTCAGGGGCTCCAAAGCAAGCATGCATTCATATACAGTTTTTTTAAATTAATTATTAATATAAATGTGGAGGGAGATGGGGCCAGCGTGCTTGTAGGAGCAAAAGTCACCGCCGCTGTCCATGATGCTGACGGCGAGACACAGCTGGCAGGTGATTAGATGTCACGGGTGGTACGTGTTAATCTAATCATCGGTTGTCTTTAACAGTAAGCGGCCGGGAGCAGGAGGGGAGAGAGGATACGGACGTGACTGAAAAGTCACGTTCTGCGAGAGAAAACTTTTGATAAAAACATACGATCATTAAAACTCTGTTAAAACCTGCACGCTTGGATCCTGTGAAGTGTCTTTTTTTGTCATTTCATGATGCCTTTATCTCTATTTTTACCTTTTGATAGAGGGAAGTATTTATTATTATTGTTCATTTTTTAAGTTATGTACATGTAGATGCTGTATCGGGACAGATCCATTAAGAGTTTGTCGTATAGGAATGAAACTATACACAATAAAACATGAACAAAATGATGTGTCACATGTTTTTTTAAGTAATACCTTTGTGACAAACATGTAAAAAAAAAAAATATGGCGCTTACTTTTTGATATCAAAATAAAACACAAAGCAGTTCGGCTAATGAAGATAAAGTCTAATGAACATGATGTGTTCTTCTCCAGCGCCCCCTTGTGGTTCAGTACAACATTTTGGCCAAGGAAAAAAACAAAAACAGGAGCGATTTCCTCATCTCGTTAACTCTCGGTCACAGCAGCTGATGGACGCTGTATTGTCAAAATGAAAGCAACATCATATAGTTTTTCTCCTTCGCTGTCTACTTTTAGTCTTGTCAGAGGCAGATATTTACATATATCCGTATTTAAGTGTTACTTCTTTATTTTCATAGTCATATTACAAAACAGCTAGTGTTCTTCCAATTGTGGTCTTTTGGTTGTCTGCAAGTACTGTCTGCTAACCTTGACTTTAGGAATGTAAGAAGGACAGATACTCCTTTTCCTTATCTGTTCCTGTGCCCAGCTGAGGAGGACAATGGGCATGTGTTTGGGCTGGAAAGAGAGACAACGAGGGTGGGAGCGAGAGACACTTTATAGAAGAGGTTTCCATATTTTAGATCAGACCAATTTAGCTGTGCGACTGAGCGCTTCTGTACGGGATTTGGTCTCAAGTTTGTTTCCAAAGGCTTTGGAAACAAAATTACAAAATACCTATTCTGTCTCTGGTGGTTCTTCTACTCAGCCTTACGTGTCATAAAAGAGCTTGGGAGTGGCCAGCAACTTGAATTCCCTGGGAGGAACAACTGGTCCGAACGCAACAGTCTCCAATATTGTCCACACCTGTCTCCATCCAAACACAGCGGTGCGCTCTTAAACACACGGCGGGAAGCGAGGGAAAATGACTGTGGCGTCCCGAAAGAGTTGGTGCTGCAAGGAATTCTGGGAATGTGTTCTGTTGTGGTACAAATATCCTCCCGAAACGTCATTGTCGTTGTTGTTTATTGTGTTTTTATTATATGGCACAGGTTTATGACAGTGTTGACGTTGTTTATACGGCCACCCTTAGTGTGACATGTAGGTCTGCTGACTAAGTATATTCCGAGGGTATATCCTTGAAGCGAGTTTAACGTGGTTAGTCTGCCATTAATTAAGTCAAACGACAAAAGCGCGCATGCGCCTGATTTCGTGTTACCTAACATGCATAAAAATGTTTTACCTTTTGATAGAGGGAAGTATTTCTTCTTATTATTAATTTTTAAAGTTATGTACATGTAGATGCTCGTTAACTCTCGGTCACAGCAGCTGATGGACGCTGTATTGTCAAAATGAAAGCAACATCATACAGTTTTTCTCCTTCGCTGTCTACTTTTAGTGTGGGGACCAGTGTCTCCAGTACTGTCCACACCTGTCTCCATCCAAACACAGCGGTGCGCTCTTAAACACACGGCGGGAAGCGAGGGAAAATGACTGTAGCGTCCCGAAAGAGTTGGTGCTGCAAGGAATTCTGGGAATGTGTTCTGTTGTGGTACAAATATCCTCCCGAAACGTCATTGTCGTTGTTGTTTATTGTGTTTTTATTATATGGCACAGGTTTATGACAGTGTTGACATTGTTTATACGGCCACCCTTTGTGTGACATGTAGGTCTGCTGACTAAGTATATTCCGAGGGTATATCCTTGAAGCGAGTTTAACGTGGTTAGTCTGCCATTAATTAAGTCAAACGACGCAAGCGCGCATGCGCCTGATTTCGTGTTACCTAACATGCATAAAAATGTTTTACCTTTTGATAGAGGGAAGTATTTCTTCTTATTATTAATTTTTAAAGTTATGTACATGCAGATGCTCGTTAACTCTCGGTCACAGCGGCTGATGGACGCTGTATTGTCAAAATGAAAGCAACATCATATCGTTTTTCTCCTTCGCTGTCTACTTTTAGTGTGGGGACCAGTGTCTCCAGTATTGTCCACACCTGTCTCCATCCAAACACAGCGGTGCGCTCTTAAACACACGGCGGGAAGCGAGGGAAAATGACTGTAGCGTCCCGAAAGAGTTGGTGCTGCAAGGAATTCTGAGAATGTGTTCTGTTGTGGTACAAATATCCTCCCGAAACGTCATTGTCGTTGTTGTTTATTGTGTTTTTATTATATGGCACAGGTTTATGACAGTGTTGACGTTGTTTATACGGCCACCCTTAGTGTGACATGTAGGTCTGCTGCCTAAGTATATTCCGAGGGTATATCCTTGAAGCGAGCTTAACGTGGTTGGTCTGCCATTAATTAAGTCAAACGACGCAAGCGCCTGATTTCGTGTTACCTAACATGCATAAAAATGTTTTACCTTTTGATAGAGGGAAGTATTTCTTCTTATTATTAATTTTTAAAGTTATGTACATGTAGATGCTCGTTAACTCTCAGTCACAGCAGCTGATGGACGCTGTATTGTCAAAATGAAAGCAACATCATATAGGTTTTCTCCTTCGCTGTCTACTTTTAGTGTGGGGACCAGTGTCTCCAGTATTGTCCACACCTGTCTCCATCCAAACACAGCGGTGCGCTCTTAAACACACGGCGGGAAGCGAGGGAAAATGACTGTAGCCTGATTTTATGTTACCTAACATGCATAAAAATGTTTTACCTTTTGATAGAGGGAAGTATTTCTTCTTATTATTAATTTTTAAAGTTATGTACATGTAGATGCTCGTTAACTCTCGGTCACAGCAGCTGATGGACGCTGTATTGTCAAAATGAAAGCAACATCATATAGTTTTTCTCCTTCGCTGTCTACTTTTAGTGTGGGGACCAGTGTCTCCAATATTGTCCACACCTGTCTCCATCCAAACACAGCGGTGCGCTCTTAAACACACGGCGGGAAGCGAGGGAAAATGACTGTAGGGTCCCGAAAGAGTTGGTGCTGCAAGGAATTCTGGGAATGTGTTCTGTTGTGGTACAAAAATCCTCCCGAAACATAATTGTCATTGTTGTTTATTGTGTTTTTATTATATGGCACAGGTTTATGACAGTGTTGACGTTGTTTATACGGCCACCCTTAGCGTGACATGTAGGTCTGCTGACTAAGTATATTCCGAGGGTATATCCTTGAAGCGAGTTTAACGTGGTTAGTCTGCCATTAATTAAGTCAAACGACGCAAGCGCGCATGCGCCTGATTTCGTGTTACCTAACATGCATAAAAATGTTTTACCTTTTGATAGAGGGAAGTATTTCTTCTTATTATTAATTTTTAAAGTTATGTACATGTAGATGCTCGTTAACTCTCGGTCACAGCAGCTGATGGACGCTGTATTGTCATAATGAAAGCAACATCATATCGTTTTTCTCCTTCGCTGTCTACTTTTAGTGTGGGGACCAGTGTCTCCAGTATTGTCAACACCTGTCTCCATCCAAACACAGCGGTGCGCTCTTAAACACACGGTGGGAATCGAGGGAAAATGACTGTAGCCTGATTTTATGTTACCTAACATGCATAAAAATGTTTTACCTTTTGATAGAGGGAAGTATTTCTTCTTATTATTAATTTTTTAAGTTATGTACATGTAGATGCTCGTTAACTCTCGGTCACAGCAGCTGATGGACGCTGTATTGTCAAAATGAAAGCAACATCATATAGTTTTTCTCCTTCGCTGTCTACTTTTAGTGTGGGGACCAGTGTCTCCAATATTGTCCACACCTGTCTCCATCCAAACACAGCAGTGCGCTCTTAAACACACGGCGGGAATCAAGGGAAAATGACTGTAGCCTGATTTTATGTTACCTAACATGCATAAATAAGTGACGGGGTTTCGGTAAATTATAAAGGACATGGGATGACTAACCGTCTGGAATTTCATCGCCAATTATCGTTATGCCTCGTCATTATATTCCTCGTCCATTAACAAGTAAAAAGTCAAGGCCGGTCACGGCAAATGTTGGTCAATTTTTATGGGCATTACGGCAAATGAGAGGGCGGTTGCTGGTGGTTAAGTCCGAGTCCTGGAGAACCCCCTTTAAGGAATGCACCATTTGAACTATCACACTGCATTTTCTGAAAAACTTCATGCTGAACAAAGTCTGATTGTAGGCAAACGCTTGGAGATATCGACTCTGCGTGAAAACCGTGAGTGCCTCAAGGCTGTGAGGAACGTTCCGGTGTCGTCAGATTTCCGATAAGTGGAGAAATGGCCGAGTTAGAGCGAGTAGGAAAAGGTGAATTTTGGCGTTTTTCAGAGCCGACATTTAACATTGGAGTCAATGAGAGGCTGAGCGGACTTCCTTGGCTCTGAGGGCCACCAGAAGCCGGATGGGACACCGCAAAGAGGTTCTCACCTGTTGGTATCCCAGGTGATGACGTTGCCGTCAAAGCCGGAGGTGACCAGGAGGCGCGTGTTGGTGTCGTACTCGATGTTCTTCACCCAGCTGGCGTGGCCGTGCAGCGAGCACACCTTGGAGTTGAGCTTCCTCAGGTCCCACAAGGCGATGGTGGTGTCGTCGGAGCAGGTGGCGAACAGACGGTTGTCCAGGAACCTGCGGTGGCACAGAATCCACACCTGTATCACGTCGGGCTCCGGGTGTGTCCGCTAATGAAACACGTCCGGTGTTATTAATGACCCAGTGTTATTAATGACCCAGTGTTATTAATGACCCAGTGTCATTAATGACCCAGTGCCTTTTAATGACTCAGTGTCATTAATGACCCAGTGTCATTAATGACTCTGTGTTATTAATGACACTGGGTCATTAATGACACTGGGTTATTAATGACCCAGTGTCATTAATAACACAGAGTCATTAATGACTCTGTGTTATTAATGACACCCTGGACAAGTCCCCCCCTCATCACAGGGCCAACACAGATACACAGACATCCATCCATCCATCCATTTTCTACCGCTTATTCCCTTTGGGGTCGCGGGGGGTGCTGGAGCCTATCTCAGCTACAATCGGGCGGAAGGCGGGGTACACCCTGGACAAGTCGCCACCTCATCGCAGGATACACAGACAACATTCTCTTATTATTAGAATCAAATGACAGCAGTCATTTCCATTTCTAATATAAGTGTTTAGGCCCACTTACAATGACAATAACAACAAATATTGTTTTTCATGAACTGTGTACTTGTATTGTTTGTCTGGGTGGAGGTCCTGCTTTGGAAATAGTTTGTACCCCTTTCATTTAGTTCCCATTAAAACATTCACATGTTGCACAATGAGATGTAAGCAGGGGATCATGTGTACATTCCTGCAACTTCCTGTTTGTAAAAAATATATTTTTATTAGTATTTATTTAATATACTAACAGCATTTAATAATTAGTATTTATAAATTAAGATTCCTAATAAATGACACTAGAATAAGCACACATTTGATTGGTAAATCATAGAGTAACGACCTGGAATTACACTTTATGTGTGGTGTTGGAGTTGTCCGACTTTTTGTGTGGCTGTAAACGCATCACTGGCTAAGTGCCATATGTGCAAGTGTTGGCACACGTTAGAAAGAGCGAGCGGCTGCTGTTGATATAACAAAGTTGCTTTTGGTCTGGTTTGTACTGCAGAAAATGACCACTTTTGCTAGATATCATTTTTTTTACTAATGTTTTGGTGATGTGTTTATATAAGGCCGACAATAAAGAGTTTTGCTCAGTAAAGAAAATGCCTGGTTAGGCTTTGTGTATGTAGTGTGTGCCTTTCTTGGTTTACATCTATGCTGTTATTATGCTGTTTGTTACTTATGTACGTTATGTTGCAGCTATTTAAAATAGTTTTGTCAATTTGTTCTGGCCTGAAATAAATTGGCCCTTTGAAACATATCTTTGTCTTTGTGTGTTGTATGTAGAGCACATTGCTTAGCAGAGTTGAGTGATGCAAATGCATGTCAAGTTGATCAACACATTGTATTATTCTCCAGTGCAATAACAGTACTGAAATGAAGGCTAAAAGGGCATTAATGGGAGCTTTAAAAAAAAAAGAAAAGAAGAAAAAAAGAAGTAACTAAATAGTTACTTTTCACAGTAACGCATTACTTTTTGGTGTAAGTAACTGAGTTAGTAACTGAGTTACTTTTGAAATGAAGTAACTAGTAACTGTAACTAGTTACTGCTCTGCAGTAACTAACCCAACACTGTTAATGACCCAGTGTTATTAATGACACTGGGTCATTAATGACACCGAGTCATTAATAACACTGTCATTAACAACTTTGATACGGATGAAGGGGATGAGAAGAAAGGCACCTTATGTTGTTGACACAGTCCTCGTGGGCCTCCGTCAGGGTTTTGATGTGCCTGGAGGAGACGGGATCGAACAGCAGCACTTCGGTCTGCTCGCAGGCCACCGTCAGCACCGACCTGCAGGAATCACATTCTGTTATTTTAGTAAAGCAACAGGAGTCTACGCAAAAAGTGTTGTTTGTAACATGAGCTGGATTTAGTATTTGGAGCAGTGCAGTCAAATGATGGAAATGTTGATTCTGATTCAACATTCAAATTCTTTAAGAGACTAAGAACAGTTGGAAAATGTTGATGGGCCTGCTATCTGTGCCCCGGACCGACCTCTGGCCGCGGGGTCTTCGGAAGCCAGTGTACTTTTAAGATGGTGCCGAGTGTGAATGTTTTGGAGCGTTCACACAATAAATAGATGAATTTTGGTGTAGAAAACAATGTGTGAATGTTTTGGAGCGTTCACACAATAAATAAATGCATTTTGGTGTAGAAAACCATGTGTGAATGTTTTGGAGTGTTCACACAATAAATAGATTAATTTTGGTGTAGAAAACTATGTGTGAATGTTTTGGAGCGTTCACACAATAAATAGATTCATTTTGGTGTAGAAAACCATGTGTGAATGTTTTGGAGCGTTCACACAATAAATATATGCATTTTGGTGTAGAAAACATCGTGTGAATGTTTTGAAGCATTCACACAATAAATATTTATTTTGGTGTAGAAAACTATGTGTGAATGTTTTGGAGCGTTCACACAATAAATAAATGCATTTTGGTGTAGAAAACCATGTGTGAATGTTTTGGAGCGTTCACACAATAAATAAACGAATTTTGGTGTAGAAAACCATGTGTGAATGTTTTGGAGCGTTCACACAATAAATAGATGCATTTTGGTGTAGAAAACCATGTGTGAATGTTTTGTAGCGTTCACACAATAAATAAATGCATTTTGGTGTAGAAAACCATGTGTGAATGTTTTGGAGTGTTCACACAATAAATAGATTAATTTTGGTGTAGAAAACTATGTGTGAATGTTTTGGAGCGTTCACACAATAAATAAATGCATTTTGGTGTAGAAAACCATGTGTGAATGTTTTGGAGCGTTCACACAATAAATAAACGAATTTTGGTGTAGAAAACCATGTGTGAATGTTTTGGAGCGTTCACACAATAAATAGATGCATTTTGGTGTAGAAAACCATGTGTGAATGTTTTGGAGCGTTCACACAATAGATGAATTTTGGTGTACAAAACATCGTGTGAATGTTTTGAAGCATTCACACAATAAATAGATTCATTTTGGTGTAGAAAACTATGTGTGAATGTTTTGGAGCGTTCACACAATAAATAAATGCATTTTGGTGTAGAAAACCATGTGTGAATGTTTTGGAGCGTTCACACAATAAATAAACGAATTTTGGTGTAGAAAACCATGTGTGAATGTTTTGGAGCGTTCACACAATAAATGCAGGAATTCTGGTGTAGAAAACCATGTGTGAATGTTTTGGAGCGTTCACACAATAAATAGATTCATTTTGGTGTAGAAAACCATGTGTGAATGTTTTGGAGCGTTCACACAATAAATAAATGCATTTTGGTGTAGAAAACCATGTGTGAATGTTTTGGAGCGTTCACACAATAATTAGATTCATCTGGTGTAGAAAACCATGTGTGAATGTTTTGGAGCGTTCACACAATAAATACATTCATTTTGGTGTAGAAAACCATGTGTGAATGTTTTGGAGCGTTCACACAATAAATAGATGAATTTGGTGTAGAAAACCATGTGTGAATGTTTTGGAGCGTTCACACAATAAATAGATGAATGTTGGTGTAGAAAACAATGTGTGAATGTTTTGGAGCATTCACACAATAAATAGATTCATTTTGGTGTAGAAAACCATGTGTGAATGTTTTGGAGCATTCACACAATAAATAAATGCATTTTGGTGTAGAAAACCATGTGTGAATGTTTTGGAGCGTTCACACAATAAATACAGGAATTTTGGTGTAGAAAACCATGTGTGAATGTTTTGGAGCGTTCACACAATTAAGTTTGAAAAATGGCCAATTCATTATGAGTGGGGGAAATTTCCCGGAAAACCTGGAATTCTGGGTAATGTGGGAATTTTTGGAATTTGTCAAGGGAAAGCCCGCGATTCCCGAATAGGCTGAACAGTTTGAAGTTGGAACGGTTTGAGTCGGGTGAAAAACGTGGAAGGTAGAGTGCGCCAAAATCTGTAGAATAATAATAATAATAAGTTTAAATAGATTAATTTTGGTGTAGAAAACAATGTGTGAATGTTTTGGAGCGTTCACACAATAAATAAATGCATTTTGGTGTAGAAAACCATGTGTGTGAATGTTTTGGAGCGTTCACACAATAAATAGATGGATTTTGGTGTAGAAAACCATGTGTGAATGTTTTGGAGCGTTCACACAATAAATAGATGAATTTTGGTGTAGAAAACAATGTGTGAATGTTTTGGAGTGTTCACACAATAAATAAACGAATTTTGGCGTAGAAAACAATGTGTGAATGTTTTGGAGCGTTCACACAATAAATACATGAATTTTGGTGTAGAAAATGTGTGAATGTTATGGAGCGTTCACACAATAAATAGATTAATTTTGGTGTAGAAAACCATACGTGTGAATGTTTTGGAGCGTTCACACAATAAATAGATAGATTTTGGTGTAGAAAACCATATGTGAATGTTTTGGAGCATTCACACAATAAATACATGAGATTTGGTGTAGAAAACCATGTGTGAATGTTTTGGAGCGTTCACACAATAAATAGATGAATTTTGGTGTAGAAAACAATGTGTGAATGTTTTGGAGCATTCACACAATAAATACATGAATTTTGGTGTAGAAAACCACAACAATACATTTTAATTACATTTTTTTAAATCAAACATTGATTTGGAATGACTCATGATTAATCACAGCTTATTACTTAATTGTGTGAATGCTCCAAAACATTCACACATGGTTTTCTAGACCAAAATTCATCTATTTATTGTGTGAACGCTCCAAAGCATTCACACATTGTTTTCTACACCAAAATTCATCTATTTATTGTGTGAACGCTCCAAACATTCACACATTGTTTTCCACACCAACATTCATGTATTTATTGTGTGAACGCTCCGAAACATTCACACATGGTTTTCTACACCAAAATTCATGTATTTATTGTGTGAACACTCCAAAACATTCACACACATGGTTTTCTAAACCAAAATTCCTGTATTTATTGTGTGAACGCTCCAAAACATTCACACATGGTTTTCTACACTAAAATTCATATTTATTGTGTGAACACTCCAAAACATTCACACATGGTTTTCTACACCAAAATTCCTGTATTTATTGTGTGAACGCTCCAAAACATTCACACATGGTTTTCTACACCAAAATTCCTGTATTTATTGTGTGAACGCTCCAAAACATTCATACATGGTTTTCTACACCAAAATTCCTGTATTTATTGTGTGAACGCTCCAAAACATTCACACATGGTTTTCTACACCAAAATTCCTGTATTTATTGTGTGAACGCTCCAAAACATTCACACATTGTTTTCTACACCAAAATTCCTGTATTTATTGTGTGAACGCTCCAAAACATTCACACATGGTTTTCTACACCAAAATTCCTGTATTTATTGTGTGAACGCTCCAAAACATTCATACATGGTTTTCTACACCAAAATTCCTGTATTTATTGTGTGAACGCTCCAAAACATTCATACATGGTTTTCTACACCAAAATTCCTGTATTTATTGTGTGAACGCTCCAAAACATTCACACATGGTTTTCTACACCAAAATTCCTGTATTTATTGTGTGAACGCTCCAAAACATTCACACATTGTTTTCTACACCAAAATTCCTGTATTTATTGTGTGAACGCTCCAAAACATTCACACATGGTTTTCTACACCAAAATTCCTGTATTTATTGTGTGAACGCTCCAAAACATTCACACATTGTTTTCTACACCAAAATTCCTGTATTTATTGTGTGAACGCTCCAAAACATTCACACATTGTTTTCTACACCAAAATTCATGTATTTATTGTGTGAACGCTCCAAAACATTCACACATTGTTTTCTACACCAAAATTCATCTATTTATTGTGTGAACGCTCCAAACATTCACACATTGTTTTCCACACCAACATTCATGTATTTATTGTGTGAACGCTCCAAAACATTCACACATTGTTTTCTACACCAAAATTCATCTATTTATTGTGTGAACGCTCCAAACATTCACACATTGTTTTCCACACCAACATTCATGTATTTATTGTGTGAACGCTCCAAAACATTCACACATGGTTTTCTACACCAAAATTCATGTATTTATTGTGTGAACACTCCAAAACATTCACACACATGGTTTTCTAAACCAAAATTCCTGTATTTATTGTGTGAACGCTCCAAAACATTCACACATGGTTTTCTACACTAAAATTCATATTTATTGTGTGAACACTCCAAAACATTCACACATGGTTTTCTACACCAAAATTCCTGTATTTATTGTGTGAACGCTGCAAAACATTCACACATGGTTTTCTACACCAAAATTCCTGTATTTATTGTGTGAACGCTCCAAAACATTCATACATGGTTTTCTACACCAAAATTCCTGTATTTATTGTGTGAACGCTCCAAAACATTCACACATGGTTTTCTACACCAAAATTCCTGTATTTATTGTGTGAACGCTCCAAAACATTCACACATTGTTTTCTACACCAAAATTCCTGTATTTATTGTGTGAACGCTCCAAAACATTCACACATGGTTTTCTACACCAAAATTCCTGTATTTATTGTGTGAACGCTCCAAAACATTCACACATTGTTTTCTACACCAAAATTCCTGTATTTATTGTGTGAACGCTCCAAAACATTCACACATTGTTTTCTACACCAAAATTCATGTATTTATTGTGTGTACGCTCCAAAACATTCACACATTGTTTTCTACACCAAAATTCATCTATTTATTGTGTGAACGCTCCAAACATTCACACATTGTTTTCCACACCAACATTCATGTATTTATTGTGTGAACGCTCCAAAACATTCACACATTGTTTTCTACACCAAAATTCATCTATTTATTGTGTGAACGCTCCAAACATTCACACATTGTTTTCCACACCAACATTCATGTATTTATTGTGTGAACGCTCCAAAACATTCACACATGGTTTTCTACACCAAAATTCATGTATTTATTGTGTGAACACTCCAAAACATTCACACACATGGTTTTCTAAACCAAAATTCCTGTATTTATTGTGTGAACGCTCCAAAACATTCACACATGGTTTTCTACACTAAAATTCATATTTATTGTGTGAACACTCCAAAACATTCACACATGGTTTTCTACACCAAAATTCCTGTATTTATTGTGTGAACGCTGCAAAACATTCACACATGGTTTTCTACACCAAAATTCCTGTATTTATTGTGTGAACGCTCCAAAACATTCATACATGGTTTTCTACACCAAAATTCCTGTATTTATTGTGTGAACGCTCCAAAACATTCACACATTGTTTTCTACACCAAAATTCATGTATTTATTGTGTGAACGCTACAAAACATTCACACATGGTTTTCTACAGCAACATTCATCTATTTATTGTGTGAACACTCCAAAACATTCACATGGTTTTCTGCACCAAAATTAATGTATTTATTGTGTGAACGCTCCAAATAATTCACACATGGTTTTCTACACCAAAATTCCTGTATTTATTGTGTGAACGCTCCAAAACATTCACACATGGTTTTCTACACCAAAATTCATGTATTTATTGTGTGAATGCCCTAAAACATTCACACATGGTTTTCTACTCCAAAATTCATCTATTTATTGTGTGAACGCTCCAAAACATTCACACATGGTTTTCTACACCAAAATTAATGTATTTATTGTGTGAACGCTCCAAAACATTCACACACATGGTTTTCTACACCAAAATTCCTGTATTTATTGTGTGAATGTTGAATATTGTGTGAATACATGAATTTTGGTGTAGAAAACCATGTGTGAACGCTCCATTACATTCACACATGGTTTTCTACACCAAAATTCCTGTATTTATTGTGTGAACGCTCCAAACATTCACACATTGTTTTCCACACCAACATTCATGTATTTATTGTGTGAACACTCCAAAACATTCACACATTGTTTCATCTATTTATTGTGTGAACGCTCCAAAACATTCACACACATGGTTTTCTACACCAAAATTCATGTATTTATTGTGTGAACGCTCCAAAACATTCACACATGGTTTTCTACACCAAAATTCATGTATTTATTGTGTGAACACTCCAAAACATTCACACACATGGTTTTCTAAACCAAAATTCCTGTATTTATTGTGTGAACGCTCCAAAACATTCACACATGGTTTTCTACACTAAAATTCATATTTATTGTGTGAACACTCCAAAACATTCACACATGGTTTTCTACACCAAAATTCCTGTATTTATTGTGTGAACGCTCCAAAACATTCACACATGGTTTTCTACACCAAAATTCCTGTATTTATTGTGTGAACGCTCCAAAACATTCATACATGGTTTTCTACACCAAAATTCCTGTATTTATTGTGTGAACGCTCCAAAACATTCACACATGGTTTTCTACACCAAAATTCCTGTATTTATTGTGTGAACGCTCCAAAACATTCACACATTGTTTTCTACACCAAAATTCCTGTATTTATTGTGTGAACGCTCCAAAACATTCACACATGGTTTTCTACACCAAAATTCCTGTATTTATTGTGTGAACGCTCCAAAACATTCATACATGGTTTTCTACACCAAAATTCCTGTATTTATTGTGTGAACGCTCCAAAACATTCATACATGGTTTTCTACACCAAAATTCCTGTATTTATTGTGTGAACGCTCCAAAACATTCACACATGGTTTTCTACACCAAAATTCCTGTATTTATTGTGTGAACGCTCCAAAACATTCACACATTGTTTTCTACACCAAAATTCCTGTATTTATTGTGTGAACGCTCCAAAACATTCACACATGGTTTTCTACACCAAAATTCCTGTATTTATTGTGTGAACGCTCCAAAACATTCACACATTGTTTTCTACACCAAAATTCCTGTATTTATTGTGTGAACGCTCCAAAACATTCACACATTGTTTTCTACACCAAAATTCATGTATTTATTGTGTGAACGCTCCAAAACATTCACACATTGTTTTCTACACCAAAATTCATCTATTTATTGTGTGAACGCTCCAAACATTCACACATTGTTTTCCACACCAACATTCATGTATTTATTGTGTGAACGCTCCAAAACATTCACACATTGTTTTCTACACCAAAATTCATCTATTTATTGTGTGAACGCTCCAAACATTCACACATTGTTTTCCACACCAACATTCATGTATTTATTGTGTGAACGCTCCAAAACATTCACACATGGTTTTCTACACCAAAATTCATGTATTTATTGTGTGAACACTCCAAAACATTCACACACATGGTTTTCTAAACCAAAATTCCTGTATTTATTGTGTGAACGCTCCAAAACATTCACACATGGTTTTCTACACTAAAATTCATATTTATTGTGTGAACACTCCAAAACATTCACACATGGTTTTCTACACCAAAATTCCTGTATTTATTGTGTGAACGCTGCAAAACATTCACACATGGTTTTCTACACCAAAATTCCTGTATTTATTGTGTGAACGCTCCAAAACATTCATACATGGTTTTCTACACCAAAATTCCTGTATTTATTGTGTGAACGCTCCAAAACATTCACACATGGTTTTCTACACCAAAATTCCTGTATTTATTGTGTGAACGCTCCAAAACATTCACACATTGTTTTCTACACCAAAATTCCTGTATTTATTGTGTGAACGCTCCAAAACATTCACACATGGTTTTCTACACCAAAATTCCTGTATTTATTGTGTGAACGCTCCAAAACATTCACACATTGTTTTCTACACCAAAATTCCTGTATTTATTGTGTGAACGCTCCAAAACATTCACACATTGTTTTCTACACCAAAATTCATGTATTTATTGTGTGAACGCTCCAAAACATTCACACATTGTTTTCTACACCAAAATTCATCTATTTATTGTGTGAACGCTCCAAACATTCACACATTGTTTTCCACACCAACATTCATGTATTTATTGTGTGAACGCTCCAAAACATTCACACATTGTTTTCTACACCAAAATTCATCTATTTATTGTGTGAACGCTCCAAACATTCACACATTGTTTTCCACACCAACATTCATGTATTTATTGTGTGAACGCTCCAAAACATTCACACATGGTTTTCTACACCAAAATTCATGTATTTATTGTGTGAACACTCCAAAACATTCACACACATGGTTTTCTAAACCAAAATTCCTGTATTTATTGTGTGAACGCTCCAAAACATTCACACATGGTTTTCTACACTAAAATTCATATTTATTGTGTGAACACTCCAAAACATTCACACATGGTTTTCTACACCAAAATTCCTGTATTTATTGTGTGAACGCTGCAAAACATTCACACATGGTTTTCTACACCAAAATTCCTGTATTTATTGTGTGAACGCTCCAAAACATTCATACATGGTTTTCTACACCAAAATTCCTGTATTTATTGTGTGAACGCTCCAAAACATTCACACATGGTTTTCTACACCAAAATTCCTGTATTTATTGTGTGAACGCTCCAAAACATTCACACATGGTTTTCTACAGCAACATTCATCTATTTATTGTGTGAACACTCCAAAACATTCACATGGTTTTCTGCACCAAAATTAATGTATTTATTGTGTGAACGCTCCAAATAATTCACACATGGTTTTCTACACCAAAATTCCTGTATTTATTGTGTGAACGCTCCAAAACATTCACACATGGTTTTCTACACCAAAATTCCTGTATTTATTGTGTGAACGCTCCAAAACATTCACACATGGTTTTCTACACCAAAATTCCTGTATTTATTGTGTGAACGCTCCAAAACATTCATACATGGTTTTCTACACCAAAATTCCTGTATTTATTGTGTGAACGCTCCAAAACATTCATACATGGTTTTCTACACCAAAATTCCTGTATTTATTGTGTGAACGCTCCAAAACATTCACACATGGTTTTCTACACCAAAATTCCTGTATTTATTGTGTGAACGCTCCAAAACATTCACACATTGTTTTCTACACCAAAATTCCTGTATTTATTGTGTGAACGCTCCAAAACATTCACACATGGTTTTCTACACCAAAATTCCTGTATTTATTGTGTGAACGCTCCAAAACATTCACACATTGTTTTCTACACCAAAATTCCTGTATTTATTGTGTGAACGCTCCAAAACATTCACACATTGTTTTCTACACCAAAATTCATGTATTTATTGTGTGAACGCTCCAAAACATTCACACATTGTTTTCTACACCAAAATTCATCTATTTATTGTGTGAACGCTCCAAACATTCACACATTGTTTTCCACACCAACATTCATGTATTTATTGTGTGAACGCTCCAAAACATTCACACATTGTTTTCTACACCAAAATTCATCTATTTATTGTGTGAACGCTCCAAACATTCACACATTGTTTTCCACACCAACATTCATGTATTTATTGTGTGAACGCTCCAAAACATTCACACATGGTTTTCTACACCAAAATTCATGTATTTATTGTGTGAACACTCCAAAACATTCACACACATGGTTTTCTAAACCAAAATTCCTGTATTTATTGTGTGAACGCTCCAAAACATTCACACATGGTTTTCTACACTAAAATTCATATTTATTGTGTGAACACTCCAAAACATTCACACATGGTTTTCTACACCAAAATTCCTGTATTTATTGTGTGAACGCTGCAAAACATTCACACATGGTTTTCTACACCAAAATTCCTGTATTTATTGTGTGAACGCTCCAAAACATTCATACATGGTTTTCTACACCAAAATTCCTGTATTTATTGTGTGAACGCTCCAAAACATTCACACATGGTTTTCTACACCAAAATTCCTGTATTTATTGTGTGAACGCTCCAAAACATTCACACATTGTTTTCTACACCAAAATTCCTGTATTTATTGTGTGAACGCTCCAAAACATTCACACATGGTTTTCTACACCAAAATTCCTGTATTTATTGTGTGAACGCTCCAAAACATTCACACATTGTTTTCTACACCAAAATTCCTGTATTTATTGTGTGAACGCTCCAAAACATTCACACATTGTTTTCTACACCAAAATTCATGTATTTATTGTGTGAACGCTCCAAAACATTCACACATTGTTTTCTACACCAAAATTCATCTATTTATTGTGTGAACGCTCCAAACATTCACACATTGTTTTCCACACCAACATTCATGTATTTATTGTGTGAACGCTCCAAAACATTCACACATTGTTTTCTACACCAAAATTCATCTATTTATTGTGTGAACGCTCCAAACATTCACACATTGTTTTCCACACCAACATTCATGTATTTATTGTGTGAACGCTCCAAAACATTCACACATGGTTTTCTACACCAAAATTCATGTATTTATTGTGTGAACACTCCAAAACATTCACACACATGGTTTTCTAAACCAAAATTCCTGTATTTATTGTGTGAACGCTCCAAAACATTCACACATGGTTTTCTACACTAAAATTCATATTTATTGTGTGAACACTCCAAAACATTCACACATGGTTTTCTACACCAAAATTCCTGTATTTATTGTGTGAACGCTGCAAAACATTCACACATGGTTTTCTACACCAAAATTCCTGTATTTATTGTGTGAACGCTCCAAAACATTCATACATGGTTTTCTACACCAAAATTCCTGTATTTATTGTGTGAACGCTCCAAAACATTCACACATGGTTTTCTACACCAAAATTCATGTATTTATTGTGTGAACGCTACAAAACATTCACACATGGTTTTCTACAGCAACATTCATCTATTTATTGTGTGAACACTCCAAAACATTCACATGGTTTTCTGCACCAAAATTAATGTATTTATTGTGTGAACGCTCCAAATAATTCACACATGGTTTTCTACACCAAAATTCCTGTATTTATTGTGTGAACGCTCCAAAACATTCACACATGGTTTTCTACACCAAAATTCATGTATTTATTGTGTGAATGCCCTAAAACATTCACACATGGTTTTCTACTCCAAAATTCATCTATTTATTGTGTGAACGCTCCAAAACATTCACACATGGTTTTCTACACCAAAATTAATGTATTTATTGTGTGAACGCTCCAAAACATTCACACACATGGTTTTCTACACCAAAATTCCTGTATTTATTGTGTGAATGTTGAATATTGTGTGAATACATGAATTTTGGTGTAGAAAACCATGTGTGAACGCTCCATTACATTCACACATGGTTTTCTACACCAAAATTCCTGTATTTATTGTGTGAACGCTCCAAACATTCACACATTGTTTTCCACACCAACATTCATGTATTTATTGTGTGAACACTCCAAAACATTCACACATTGTTTCATCTATTTATTGTGTGAACGCTCCAAAACATTCACACACATGGTTTTCTACACCAAAATTCATGTATTTATTGTGTGAACGCTCCAAAACATTCACACATGGTTTTCTGCACCAAAATTAATGTATTTATTGTGTGAACGCTCCAAAACATTCACACACATGGTTTTCTACACCAAAATTCCTGTATTTATTGTGTGAACGCTCCAAAACATTCACACATGGTTTTCTACACCAAAATTCATGTATTTATTGTGTGAATGCCCTAAAACATTCACACATGGTTTTCTACACCAAAATTCATGTATTTATTGTGTGAACGCTACAAAACATTCACACATGGTTTTCTACAGCAACATTCATGTATTTATTGTGTGAACACTCCAAAACATTCACATGGTTTTCTGCACCAAAATTAATGTATTTATTGTGTGAACGCTCCAAAACATTCACACACATGGTTTTCTACACCAAAATTCCTGTATTTATTGTGTGAATGTTGAAAATTGTGTGAATACATGAATTTTGGTGTAGAAAACCATGTGTGAACGCTCCATTACATTCACACATGGTTTTCTACACCAAAATTCCTGTATTTATTGTGTGAACGCTCCAAACATTCACACATTGTTTTCCACACCAACATTCATGTATTTATTGTGTGAACACTCCAAAACATTCACACATTGTTTCATCTATTTATTGTGTGAACGCTCCAAAACATTCAAACACATGGTTTTCTACACCAAAATTCATGTATTTATTGTGTGAACGCTCCAAAACATTCACACATGGTTTTCTGCACCAAAATTAATGTATTTATTGTGTGAACGCTCCAAAACATTCACACATGGTTTTCTACACCAAAATTCCTGTATTTATTGTGTGAACGCTCCAAAACATTCACACATGGTTTTCTACACCAAAATTCATGTATTTATTGTGTGAATGCCCTAAAACATTCACACATGGTTTTCTACTCCAAAATTCATCTATTTATTGTGTGAACGCTCCAAAACATTCACACATGGTTTTCTACACCAAAATTCATGTATTTATTGTGTGAACGCTACAAAACATTCACACATGGTTTTCTACAGCAACATTCATCTATTTATTGTGTGAACACTCCAAAACATTCACATGGTTTTCTGCACCAAAATTAATGTATTTATTGTGTGAACGCTCCAAAACATTCACACACATGGTTTTCTACACCAAAATTCCTGTATTTATTGTGTGAATGTTGAATATTGTGTGAATACATGAATTTTGGTGTAGAAAACCATGTGTGAACGCTCCATTACATTCACACATGGTTTTCTACACCAAAATTCCTGTATTTATTGTGTGAACGCTCCAAACATTCACACATTGTTTTCCACACCAACATTCATGTATTTATTGTGTGAACACTCCAAAACATTCACACATTGTTTCATCTATTTATTGTGTGAACGCTCCAAAACATTCACACACATGGTTTTTCCACACCAAAATTCATGTATTTATTGTGTGAACGCTCCAAAACATTCACACATGGTTTTCTACACCAAAATTCATGTATTTATTGTGTGAACACTCCAAAACATTCACACACATGGTTTTCTAAACCAAAATTCCTGTATTTATTGTGTGAACGCTCCAAAACATTCACACATGGTTTTCTACACTAAAATTCATATTTATTGTGTGAACACTCCAAAACATTCACACATGGTTTTCTACACCAAAATTCCTGTATTTATTGTGTGAACGCTGCAAAACATTCACACATGGTTTTCTACACCAAAATTCCTGTATTTATTGTGTGAACGCTCCAAAACATTCATACATGGTTTTCTACACCAAAATTCCTGTATTTATTGTGTGAACGCTCCAAAACATTCACACATGGTTTTCTACACCAAAATTCCTGTATTTATTGTGTGAACGCTCCAAAACATTCACACATTCTTTTCTACACCAAAATTCCTGTATTTATTGTGTGAACGCTCCAAAACATTCACACATGGTTTTCTACACCAAAATTCATGTATTTATTGTGTGAATGCCCTAAAACATTCACACATGGTTTTCTACTCCAAAATTCATCTATTTATTGTGTGAACGCTCCAAAACATTCACACATGGTTTTCTACACCAAAATTCATGTATTTATTGTGTGAACGCTACAAAACATTCACACATGGTTTTCTACAGCAACATTCATCTATTTATTGTGTGAACACTCCAAAACATTCACATGGTTTTCTGCACCAAAATTAATGTATTTATTGTGTGAACGCTCCAAATAATTCACACATGGTTTTCTACACCAAAATTCCTGTATTTATTGTGTGAACGCTCCGAAACATTCACACATGGTTTTCTACACCAAAATTCCTGTATTTATTGTGTGAACGCTCCAAAACATTCACACATTGTTTTCTACACCAAAATTCCTGTATTTATTGTGTGAACGCTCCAAAACATTCACACATTGTTTTCTACACCAAAATTCATGTATTTATTGTGTGAACGCTCCAAAACATTCACACATTGTTTTCTACACCAAAATTCATCTATTTATTGTGTGAACGCTCCAAACATTCACACATTGTTTTCCACACCAACATTCATGTATTTATTGTGTGAACGCTCCAAAACATTCACACATTGTTTTCTACACCAAAATTCATCTATTTATTGTGTGAACGCTCCAAACATTCACACATTGTTTTCCACACCAACATTCATGTATTTATTGTGTGAACGCTCCAAAACATTCACACATGGTTTTCTACACCAAAATTCATGTATTTATTGTGTGAACACTCCAAAACATTCACACACATGGTTTTCTAAACCAAAATTCCTGTATTTATTGTGTGAACGCTCCAAAACATTCACACATGGTTTTCTACACTAAAATTCATATTTATTGTGTGAACACTCCAAAACATTCACACATGGTTTTCTACACCAAAATTCCTGTATTTATTGTGTGAACGCTGCAAAACATTCACACATGGTTTTCTACACCAAAATTCCTGTATTTATTGTGTGAACGCTCCAAAACATTCATACATGGTTTTCTACACCAAAATTCCTGTATTTATTGTGTGAACGCTCCAAAACATTCACACATGGTTTTCTACACCAAAATTCCTGTATTTATTGTGTGAACGCTCCAAAACATTCACACATTGTTTTCTACACCAAAATTCCTGTATTTATTGTGTGAACGCTCCAAAACATTCACACATGGTTTTCTACACCAAAATTCCTGTATTTATTGTGTGAACGCTCCAAAACATTCACACATTGTTTTCTACACCAAAATTCCTGTATTTATTGTGTGAACGCTCCAAAACATTCACACATTGTTTTCTACACCAAAATTCATGTATTTATTGTGTGAACGCTCCAAAACATTCACACATTGTTTTCTACACCAAAATTCATCTATTTATTGTGTGAACGCTCCAAACATTCACACATTGTTTTCCACACCAACATTCATGTATTTATTGTGTGAACGCTCCAAAACATTCACACATTGTTTTCTACACCAAAATTCATCTATTTATTGTGTGAACGCTCCAAACATTCACACATTGTTTTCCACACCAACATTCATGTATTTATTGTGTGAACGCTCCAAAACATTCACACATGGTTTTCTACACCAAAATTCATGTATTTATTGTGTGAACACTCCAAAACATTCACACACATGGTTTTCTAAACCAAAATTCCTGTATTTATTGTGTGAACGCTCCAAAACATTCACACATGGTTTTCTACACTAAAATTCATATTTATTGTGTGAACACTCCAAAACATTCACACATGGTTTTCTACACCAAAATTCCTGTATTTATTGTGTGAACGCTGCAAAACATTCACACATGGTTTTCTACACCAAAATTCCTGTATTTATTGTGTGAACGCTCCAAAACATTCATACATGGTTTTCTACACCAAAATTCCTGTATTTATTGTGTGAACGCTCCAAAACATTCACACATGGTTTTCTACACCAAAATTCATGTATTTATTGTGTGAACGCTACAAAACATTCACACATGTTTTTCTACAGCAACATTCATCTATTTATTGTGTGAACACTCCAAAACATTCACATGGTTTTCTGCACCAAAATTAATGTATTTATTGTGTGAACGCTCCAAATAATTCACACATGGTTTTCTACACCAAAATTCCTGTATTTATTGTGTGAACGCTCCAAAACATTCACACATGGTTTTCTACACCAAAATTCCTGTATTTATTGTGTGAACGCTCCAAAACATTCACACATGGTTTTCTACACCAAAATTCCTGTATTTATTGTGTGAACGCTCCAAAACATTCATACATGGTTTTCTACACCAAAATTCCTGTATTTATTGTGTGAACGCTCCAAAACATTCATACATGGTTTTCTACACCAAAATTCCTGTATTTATTGTGTGAACGCTCCAAAACATTCACACATGGTTTTCTACACCAAAATTCCTGTATTTATTGTGTGAACGCTCCAAAACATTCACACATTGTTTTCTACACCAAAATTCCTGTATTTATTGTGTGAACGCTCCAAAACATTCACACATGGTTTTCTACACCAAAATTCCTGTATTTATTGTGTGAACGCTCCAAAACATTCACACATTGTTTTCTACACCAAAATTCCTGTATTTATTGTGTGAACGCTCCAAAACATTCACACATTGTTTTCTACACCAAAATTCATGTATTTATTGTGTGAACGCTCCAAAACATTCACACATTGTTTTCTACACCAAAATTCATCTATTTATTGTGTGAACGCTCCAAACATTCACACATTGTTTTCCACACCAACATTCATGTATTTATTGTGTGAACGCTCCAAAACATTCACACATTGTTTTCTACACCAAAATTCATCTATTTATTGTGTGAACGCTCCAAACATTCACACATTGTTTTCCACACCAACATTCATGTATTTATTGTGTGAACGCTCCAAAACATTCACACATGGTTTTCTACACCAAAATTCATGTATTTATTGTGTGAACACTCCAAAACATTCACACACATGGTTTTCTAAACCAAAATTCCTGTATTTATTGTGTGAACGCTCCAAAACATTCACACATGGTTTTCTACACTAAAATTCATATTTATTGTGTGAACACTCCAAAACATTCACACATGGTTTTCTACACCAAAATTCCTGTATTTATTGTGTGAACGCTGCAAAACATTCACACATGGTTTTCTACACCAAAATTCCTGTATTTATTGTGTGAACGCTCCAAAACATTCATACATGGTTTTCTACACCAAAATTCCTGTATTTATTGTGTGAACGCTCCAAAACATTCACACATGGTTTTCTACACCAAAATTCCTGTATTTATTGTGTGAACGCTCCAAAACATTCACACATTGTTTTCTACACCAAAATTCCTGTATTTATTGTGTGAACGCTCCAAAACATTCACACATGGTTTTCTACACCAAAATTCCTGTATTTATTGTGTGAACGCTCCAAAACATTCACACATTGTTTTCTACACCAAAATTCCTGTATTTATTGTGTGAACGCTCCAAAACATTCACACATTGTTTTCTACACCAAAATTCATGTATTTATTGTGTGAACGCTCCAAAACATTCACACATTGTTTTCTACACCAAAATTCATCTATTTATTGTGTGAACGCTCCAAACATTCACACATTGTTTTCCACACCAACATTCATGTATTTATTGTGTGAACGCTCCAAAACATTCACACATTGTTTTCTACACCAAAATTCATCTATTTATTGTGTGAACGCTCCAAACATTCACACATTGTTTTCCACACCAACATTCATGTATTTATTGTGTGAACGCTCCAAAACATTCACACATGGTTTTCTACACCAAAATTCATGTATTTATTGTGTGAACACTCCAAAACATTCACACACATGGTTTTCTAAACCAAAATTCCTGTATTTATTGTGTGAACGCTCCAAAACATTCACACATGGTTTTCTACACTAAAATTCATATTTATTGTGTGAACACTCCAAAACATTCACACATGGTTTTCTACACCAAAATTCCTGTATTTATTGTGTGAACGCTGCAAAACATTCACACATGGTTTTCTACACCAAAATTCCTGTATTTATTGTGTGAACGCTCCAAAACATTCATACATGGTTTTCTACACCAAAATTCCTGTATTTATTGTGTGAACGCTCCAAAACATTCACACATGGTTTTCTACACCAAAATTCATGTATTTATTGTGTGAACGCTACAAAACATTCACACATGGTTTTCTACAGCAACATTCATCTATTTATTGTGTGAACACTCCAAAACATTCACATGGTTTTCTGCACCAAAATTAATGTATTTATTGTGTGAACGCTCCAAATAATTCACACATGGTTTTCTACACCAAAATTCCTGTATTTATTGTGTGAACGCTCCAAAACATTCACACATGGTTTTCTACACCAAAATTCATGTATTTATTGTGTGAATGCCCTAAAACATTCACACATGGTTTTCTACTCCAAAATTCATCTATTTATTGTGTGAACGCTCCAAAACATTCACACATGGTTTTCTACACCAAAATTAATGTATTTATTGTGTGAACGCTCCAAAACATTCACACACATGGTTTTCTACACCAAAATTCCTGTATTTATTGTGTGAATGTTGAATATTGTGTGAATACATGAATTTTGGTGTAGAAAACCATGTGTGAACGCTCCATTACATTCACACATGGTTTTCTACACCAAAATTCCTGTATTTATTGTGTGAACGCTCCAAACATTCACACATTGTTTTCCACACCAACATTCATGTATTTATTGTGTGAACACTCCAAAACATTCACACATTGTTTCATCTATTTATTGTGTGAACGCTCCAAAACATTCACACACATGGTTTTCTACACCAAAATTCATGTATTTATTGTGTGAACGCTCCAAAACATTCACACATGGTTTTCTGCACCAAAATTAATGTATTTATTGTGTGAACGCTCCAAAACATTCACACACATGGTTTTCTACACCAAAATTCCTGTATTTATTGTGTGAACGCTCCAAAACATTCACACATGGTTTTCTACACCAAAATTCATGTATTTATTGTGTGAATGCCCTAAAACATTCACACATGGTTTTCTACACCAAAATTCATGTATTTATTGTGTGAACGCTACAAAACATTCACACATGGTTTTCTACAGCAACATTCATGTATTTATTGTGTGAACACTCCAAAACATTCACATGGTTTTCTGCACCAAAATTAATGTATTTATTGTGTGAACGCTCCAAAACATTCACACACATGGTTTTCTACACCAAAATTCCTGTATTTATTGTGTGAATGTTGAAAATTGTGTGAATACATGAATTTTGGTGTAGAAAACCATGTGTGAACGCTCCATTACATTCACACATGGTTTTCTACACCAAAATTCCTGTATTTATTGTGTGAACGCTCCAAACATTCACACATTGTTTTCCACACCAACATTCATGTATTTATTGTGTGAACACTCCAAAACATTCACACATTGTTTCATCTATTTATTGTGTGAACGCTCCAAAACATTCAAACACATGGTTTTCTACACCAAAATTCATGTATTTATTGTGTGAACGCTCCAAAACATTCACACATGGTTTTCTGCACCAAAATTAATGTATTTATTGTGTGAACGCTCCAAAACATTCACACATGGTTTTCTACACCAAAATTCCTGTATTTATTGTGTGAACGCTCCAAAACATTCACACATGGTTTTCTACACCAAAATTCATGTATTTATTGTGTGAATGCCCTAAAACATTCACACATGGTTTTCTACTCCAAAATTCATCTATTTATTGTGTGAACGCTCCAAAACATTCACACATGGTTTTCTACACCAAAATTCATGTATTTATTGTGTGAACGCTACAAAACATTCACACATGGTTTTCTACAGCAACATTCATCTATTTATTGTGTGAACACTCCAAAACATTCACATGGTTTTCTGCACCAAAATTAATGTATTTATTGTGTGAACGCTCCAAAACATTCACACACATGGTTTTCTACACCAAAATTCCTGTATTTATTGTGTGAATGTTGAATATTGTGTGAATACATGAATTTTGGTGTAGAAAACCATGTGTGAACGCTCCATTACATTCACACATGGTTTTCTACACCAAAATTCCTGTATTTATTGTGTGAACGCTCCAAACATTCACACATTGTTTTCCACACCAACATTCATGTATTTATTGTGTGAACACTCCAAAACATTCACACATTGTTTCATCTATTTATTGTGTGAACGCTCCAAAACATTCACACACATGGTTTTCTACACCAAAATTCATGTATTTATTGTGTGAACGCTCCAAAACATTCACACATGGTTTTCTACACCAAAATTCATGTATTTATTGTGTGAACGCTCCAAAACATTCACACATGGTTTTCTACACCAAAATTCATGTATTTATTGTGTGAATGCCCTAAAACATTCACACATGGTTTTCTACTCCAAAATTCATCTATTTATTGTGTGAACGCTCCAAAACATTCACACATGGTTTTCTACACCAAAATTCATGTATTTATTGTGTGAACGCTACAAAACATTCACACATGGTTTTCTACAGCAACATTCATCTATTTATTGTGTGAACACTCCAAAACATTCACATGGTTTTCTGCACCAAAATTAATGTATTTATTGTGTGAACGCTCCAAAACATTCACACACATGGTTTTCTACACCAAAATTCCTGTATTTATTGTGTGAATGTTGAATATTGTGTGAATACATGAATTTTGGTGTAGAAAACCATGTGTGAACGCTCCATTACATTCACACATGGTTTTCTACACCAAAATTCCTGTATTTATTGTGTGAACGCTCCAAACATTCACACATTGTTTTCCACACCAACATTCATGTATTTATTGTGTGAACACTCCAAAACATTCACACATTGTTTCATCTATTTATTGTGTGAACGCTCCAAAACATTCACACACATGGTTTTCTACACCAAAATTCATGTATTTATTGTGTGAACGCTCCAAAACATTCACACATGGTTTTCTACACCAAAATTCATGTATTTATTGTGTGAACACTCCAAAACATTCACACACATGGTTTTCTAAACCAAAATTCCTGTATTTATTGTGTGAACGCTCCAAAACATTCACACATGGTTTTCTACACTAAAATTCATATTTATTGTGTGAACACTCCAAAACATTCACACATGGTTTTCTACACCAAAATTCCTGTATTTATTGTGTGAACGCTGCAAAACATTCACACATGGTTTTCTACACCAAAATTCCTGTATTTATTGTGTGAACGCTCCAAAACATTCATACATGGTTTTCTACACCAAAATTCCTGTATTTATTGTGTGAACGCTCCAAAACATTCACACATGGTTTTCTACACCAAAATTCCTGTATTTATTGTGTGAACGCTCCAAAACATTCACACATTCTTTTCTACACCAAAATTCCTGTATTTATTGTGTGAACGCTCCAAAACATTCACACATGGTTTTCTACACCAAAATTCATGTATTTATTGTGTGAATGCCCTAAAACATTCACACATGGTTTTCTACTCCAAAATTCATCTATTTATTGTGTGAACGCTCCAAAACATTCACACATGGTTTTCTACACCAAAATTCATGTATTTATTGTGTGAACGCTACAAAACATTCACACATGGTTTTCTACAGCAACATTCATCTATTTATTGTGTGAACACTCCAAAACATTCACATGGTTTTCTGCACCAAAATTAATGTATTTATTGTGTGAACGCTCCAAATAATTCACACATGGTTTTCTACACCAAAATTCCTGTATTTATTGTGTGAACGCTCCAAAACATTCACACATGGTTTTCTACACCAAAATTCATGTATTTATTGTGTGAATGCCCTAAAACATTCACACATTGTTTTCTACACCAAAATTCATCTATTTATTGTGTGAACGCTCCAAACATTCACACATTGTTTTCCACACCAACATTCATGTATTTATTGTGTGAACGCTCCAAAACATTCACACATGGTTTTCTACACCAAAATTCATGTATTTATTGTGTGAACACTCCAAAACATTCACACACATGGTTTTCTAAACCAAAATTCCTGTATTTATTGTGTGAACGCTCCAAAACATTCACACATGGTTTTCTACACTAAAATTCATATTTATTGTGTGAACACTCCAAAACATTCACACATGGTTTTCTACACCAAAATTCCTGTATTTATTGTGTGAACGCTGCAAAACATTCACACATGGTTTTCTACACCAAAATTCCTGTATTTATTGTGTGAACGCTCCAAAACATTCATACATGGTTTTCTACACCAAAATTCCTGTATTTATTGTGTGAACGCTCCAAAACATTCACACATGGTTTTCTACACCAAAATTCCTGTATTTATTGTGTGAACGCTCCAAAACATTCACACATTGTTTTCTACACCAAAATTCCTGTATTTATTGTGTGAACGCTCCAAAACATTCACACATGGTTTTCTACACCAAAATTCCTGTATTTATTGTGTGAACGCTCCAAAACATTCACACATTGTTTTCTACACCAAAATTCCTGTATTTATTGTGTGAACGCTCCAAAACATTCACACATTGTTTTCTACACCAAAATTCATGTATTTATTGTGTGAACGCTCCAAAACATTCACACATTGTTTTCTACACCAAAATTCATCTATTTATTGTGTGAACGCTCCAAACATTCACACATTGTTTTCCACACCAACATTCATGTATTTATTGTGTGAACGCTCCAAAACATTCACACATTGTTTTCTACACCAAAATTCATCTATTTATTGTGTGAACGCTCCAAACATTCACACATTGTTTTCCACACCAACATTCATGTATTTATTGTGTGAACGCTCCAAAACATTCACACATGGTTTTCTACACCAAAATTCATGTATTTATTGTGTGAACACTCCAAAACATTCACACACATGGTTTTCTAAACCAAAATTCCTGTATTTATTGTGTGAACGCTCCAAAACATTCACACATGGTTTTCTACACTAAAATTCATATTTATTGTGTGAACACTCCAAAACATTCACACATGGTTTTCTACACCAAAATTCCTGTATTTATTGTGTGAACGCTGCAAAACATTCACACATGGTTTTCTACACCAAAATTCCTGTATTTATTGTGTGAACGCTCCAAAACATTCATACATGGTTTTCTACACCAAAATTCCTGTATTTATTGTGTGAACGCTCCAAAACATTCACACATGGTTTTCTACACCAAAATTCATGTATTTATTGTGTGAACGCTACAAAACATTCACACATGGTTTTCTACAGCAACATTCATCTATTTATTGTGTGAACACTCCAAAACATTCACATGGTTTTCTGCACCAAAATTAATGTATTTATTGTGTGAACGCTCCAAATAATTCACACATGGTTTTCTACACCAAAATTCCTGTATTTATTGTGTGAACGCTCCAAAACATTCACACATTGTTTTCTACACCAAAATTCATGTATTTATTGTGTGAATGCCCTAAAACATTCACACATGGTTTTCTACTCCAAAATTCATCTATTTATTGTGTGAACGCTCCAAAACATTCACACATGGTTTTCTACACCAAAATTAATGTATTTATTGTGTGAACGCTCCAAAACATTCACACACATGGTTTTCTACACCAAAATTCCTGTATTTATTGTGTGAATGTTGAATATTGTGTGAATACATGAATTTTGGTGTAGAAAACCATGTGTGAACGCTCCATTACATTCACACATGGTTTTCTACACCAAAATTCCTGTATTTATTGTGTGAACGCTCCAAACATTCACACATTGTTTTCCACACCAACATTCATGTATTTATTGTGTGAACACTCCAAAACATTCACACATTGTTTCATCTATTTATTGTGTGAACGCTCCAAAACATTCACACACATGGTTTTCTACACCAAAATTCATGTATTTATTGTGTGAACGCTCCAAAACATTCACACATGGTTTTCTGCACCAAAATTAATGTATTTATTGTGTGAACGCTCCAAAACATTCACACACATGGTTTTCTACACCAAAATTCCTGTATTTATTGTGTGAACGCTCCAAAACATTCACACATGGTTTTCTACACCAAAATTCATGTATTTATTGTGTGAATGCCCTAAAACATTCACACATGGTTTTCTACAGCAACATTCATGTATTTATTGTGTGAACACTCCAAAACATTCACATGGTTTTCTGCACCAAAATTAATGTATTTATTGTGTGAACGCTCCAAAACATTCACACACATGGTTTTCTACACCAAAATTCCTGTATTTATTGTGTGAATGTTGAAAATTGTGTGAATACATGAATTTTGGTGTAGAAAACCATGTGTGAACGCTCCATTACATTCACACATGGTTTTCTACACCAAAATTCCTGTATTTATTGTGTGAACGCTCCAAACATTCACACATTGTTTTCCACACCAACATTCATGTATTTATTGTGTGAACACTCCAAAACATTCACACATTGTTTCATCTATTTATTGTGTGAACGCTCCAAAACATTCACACACATGGTTTTCTACACCAAAATTCATGTATTTATTGTGTGAACGCTCCAAAACATTCACACATGGTTTTCTGCACCAAAATTAATGTATTTATTGTGTGAACGCTCCAAAACATTCACACATGGTTTTCTACACCAAAATTCCTGTATTTATTGTGTGAACGCTCCAAAACATTCACACATGGTTTTCTACACCAAAATTCATGTATTTATTGTGTGAATGCCCTAAAACATTCACACATGGTTTTCTACTCCAAAATTCATCTATTTATTGTGTGAACGCTCCAAAACATTCACACATGGTTTTCTACACCAAAATTCATGTATTTATTGTGTGAACGCTACAAAACATTCACACATGGTTTTCTACAGCAACATTCATCTATTTATTGTGTGAACACTCCAAAACATTCACATGGTTTTCTGCACCAAAATTAATGTATTTATTGTGTGAACGCTCCAAAACATTCACACACATGGTTTTCTACACCAAAATTCCTGTATTTATTGTGTGAATGTTGAATATTGTGTGAATACATGAATTTTGGTGTAGAAAACCATGTGTGAACGCTCCATTACATTCACACATGGTTTTCTACACCAAAATTCCTGTATTTATTGTGTGAACGCTCCAAACATTCACACATTGTTTTCCACACCAACATTCATGTATTTATTGTGTGAACACTCCAAAACATTCACACATTGTTTCATCTATTTATTGTGTGAACGCTCCAAAACATTCACACACATGGTTTTCTACACCAAAATTCATGTATTTATTGTGTGAACGCTCCAAAACATTCACACATGGTTTTCTACACCAAAATTCATGTATTTATTGTGTGAACGCTCCAAAACATTCACACATGGTTTTCTACACCAAAATTCATGTATTTATTGTGTGAATGCCCTAAAACATTCACACATGGTTTTCTACTCCAAAATTCATCTATTTATTGTGTGAACGCTCCAAAACATTCACACATGGTTTTCTACACCAAAATTCATGTATTTATTGTGTGAACGCTACAAAACATTCACACATGGTTTTCTACAGCAACATTCATCTATTTATTGTGTGAACACTCCAAAACATTCACATGGTTTTCTGCACCAAAATTAATGTATTTATTGTGTGAACGCTCCAAATAATTCACACATGGTTTTCTACACCAAAATTCCTGTATTTATTGTGTGAACGCTCCAAAACATTCACACATGGTTTTCTACACCAAAATTCATGTATTTATTGTGTGAATGCCCTAAAACATTCACACATTGTTTTCTACACCAAAATTCATCTATTTATTGTGTGAACGCTCCAAACATTCACACATTGTTTTCCACACCAACATTCATGTATTTATTGTGTGAACGCTCCAAAACATTCACACATGGTTTTCTACACCAAAATTCATGTATTTATTGTGTGAACACTCCAAAACATTCACACACATGGTTTTCTAAACCAAAATTCCTGTATTTATTGTGTGAACGCTCCAAAACATTCACACATGGTTTTCTACACTAAAATTCATATTTATTGTGTGAACACTCCAAAACATTCACACATGGTTTTCTACACCAAAATTCCTGTATTTATTGTGTGAACGCTGCAAAACATTCACACATGGTTTTCTACACCAAAATTCCTGTATTTATTGTGTGAACGCTCCAAAACATTCATACATGGTTTTCTACACCAAAATTCCTGTATTTATTGTGTGAACGCTCCAAAACATTCACACATGGTTTTCTACACCAAAATTCCTGTATTTATTGTGTGAACGCTCCAAAACATTCACACATTGTTTTCTACACCAAAATTCCTGTATTTATTGTGTGAACGCTCCAAAACATTCACACATGGTTTTCTACACCAAAATTCCTGTATTTATTGTGTGAACGCTCCAAAACATTCACACATTGTTTTCTACACCAAAATTCCTGTATTTATTGTGTGAACGCTCCAAAACATTCACACATTGTTTTCTACACCAAAATTCATGTATTTATTGTGTGAACGCTCCAAAACATTCACACATTGTTTTCTACACCAAAATTCATCTATTTATTGTGTGAACGCTCCAAACATTCACACATTGTTTTCCACACCAACATTCATGTATTTATTGTGTGAACGCTCCAAAACATTCACACATTGTTTTCTACACCAAAATTCATCTATTTATTGTGTGAACGCTCCAAACATTCACACATTGTTTTCCACACCAACATTCATGTATTTATTGTGTGAACGCTCCAAAACATTCACACATGGTTTTCTACACCAAAATTCATGTATTTATTGTGTGAACACTCCAAAACATTCACACACATGGTTTTCTAAACCAAAATTCCTGTATTTATTGTGTGAACGCTCCAAAACATTCACACATGGTTTTCTACACTAAAATTCATATTTATTGTGTGAACACTCCAAAACATTCACACATGGTTTTCTACACCAAAATTCCTGTATTTATTGTGTGAACGCTGCAAAACATTCACACATGGTTTTCTACACCAAAATTCCTGTATTTATTGTGTGAACGCTCCAAAACATTCATACATGGTTTTCTACACCAAAATTCCTGTATTTATTGTGTGAACGCTCCAAAACATTCACACATGGTTTTCTACACCAAAATTCATGTATTTATTGTGTGAACGCTACAAAACATTCACACATGGTTTTCTACAGCAACATTCATCTATTTATTGTGTGAACACTCCAAAACATTCACATGGTTTTCTGCACCAAAATTAATGTATTTATTGTGTGAACGCTCCAAATAATTCACACATGGTTTTCTACACCAAAATTCCTGTATTTATTGTGTGAACGCTCCAAAACATTCACACATTGTTTTCTACACCAAAATTCATGTATTTATTGTGTGAATGCCCTAAAACATTCACACATGGTTTTCTACTCCAAAATTCATCTATTTATTGTGTGAACGCTCCAAAACATTCACACATGGTTTTCTACACCAAAATTAATGTATTTATTGTGTGAACGCTCCAAAACATTCACACACATGGTTTTCTACACCAAAATTCCTGTATTTATTGTGTGAATGTTGAATATTGTGTGAATACATGAATTTTGGTGTAGAAAACCATGTGTGAACGCTCCATTACATTCACACATGGTTTTCTACACCAAAATTCCTGTATTTATTGTGTGAACGCTCCAAACATTCACACATTGTTTTCCACACCAACATTCATGTATTTATTGTGTGAACACTCCAAAACATTCACACATTGTTTCATCTATTTATTGTGTGAACGCTCCAAAACATTCACACACATGGTTTTCTACACCAAAATTCATGTATTTATTGTGTGAACGCTCCAAAACATTCACACATGGTTTTCTGCACCAAAATTAATGTATTTATTGTGTGAACGCTCCAAAACATTCACACACATGGTTTTCTACACCAAAATTCCTGTATTTATTGTGTGAACGCTCCAAAACATTCACACATGGTTTTCTACACCAAAATTCATGTATTTATTGTGTGAATGCCCTAAAACATTCACACATGGTTTTCTACAGCAACATTCATGTATTTATTGTGTGAACACTCCAAAACATTCACATGGTTTTCTGCACCAAAATTAATGTATTTATTGTGTGAACGCTCCAAAACATTCACACACATGGTTTTCTACACCAAAATTCCTGTATTTATTGTGTGAATGTTGAAAATTGTGTGAATACATGAATTTTGGTGTAGAAAACCATGTGTGAACGCTCCATTACATTCACACATGGTTTTCTACACCAAAATTCCTGTATTTATTGTGTGAACGCTCCAAACATTCACACATTGTTTTCCACACCAACATTCATGTATTTATTGTGTGAACACTCCAAAACATTCACACATTGTTTCATCTATTTATTGTGTGAACGCTCCAAAACATTCACACACATGGTTTTCTACACCAAAATTCATGTATTTATTGTGTGAACGCTCCAAAACATTCACACATGGTTTTCTGCACCAAAATTAATGTATTTATTGTGTGAACGCTCCAAAACATTCACACATGGTTTTCTACACCAAAATTCCTGTATTTATTGTGTGAACGCTCCAAAACATTCACACATGGTTTTCTACACCAAAATTCATGTATTTATTGTGTGAATGCCCTAAAACATTCACACATGGTTTTCTACTCCAAAATTCATCTATTTATTGTGTGAACGCTCCAAAACATTCACACATGGTTTTCTACACCAAAATTCATGTATTTATTGTGTGAACGCTACAAAACATTCACACATGGTTTTCTACAGCAACATTCATCTATTTATTGTGTGAACACTCCAAAACATTCACATGGTTTTCTGCACCAAAATTAATGTATTTATTGTGTGAACGCTCCAAAACATTCACACACATGGTTTTCTACACCAAAATTCCTGTATTTATTGTGTGAATGTTGAATATTGTGTGAATACATGAATTTTGGTGTAGAAAACCATGTGTGAACGCTCCATTACATTCACACATGGTTTTCTACACCAAAATTCCTGTATTTATTGTGTGAACGCTCCAAACATTCACACATTGTTTTCCACACCAACATTCATGTATTTATTGTGTGAACACTCCAAAACATTCACACATTGTTTCATCTATTTATTGTGTGAACGCTCCAAAACATTCACACACATGGTTTTCTACACCAAAATTCATGTATTTATTGTGTGAACGCTCCAAAACATTCACACATGGTTTTCTACACCAAAATTCATGTATTTATTGTGTGAACGCTCCAAAACATTCACACATGGTTTTCTACACCAAAATTCATGTATTTATTGTGTGAATGCCCTAAAACATTCACACATGGTTTTCTACTCCAAAATTCATCTATTTATTGTGTGAACGCTCCAAAACATTCACACATGGTTTTCTACACCAAAATTCATGTATTTATTGTGTGAACGCTACAAAACATTCACACATGGTTTTCTACAGCAACATTCATCTATTTATTGTGTGAACACTCCAAAACATTCACATGGTTTTCTGCACCAAAATTAATGTATTTATTGTGTGAACGCTCCAAAACATTCACACACATGGTTTTCTACACCAAAATTCCTGTATTTATTGTGTGAATGTTGAATATTGTGTGAATACATGAATTTTGGTGTAGAAAACCATGTGTGAACGCTCCATTACATTCACACATGGTTTTCTACACCAAAATTCCTGTATTTATTGTGTGAACGCTCCAAACATTCACACATTGTTTTCCACACCAACATTCATGTATTTATTGTGTGAACACTCCAAAACATTCACACATTGTTTCATCTATTTATTGTGTGAACGCTCCAAAACATTCACACACATGGTTTTCTACACCAAAATTCATGTATTTATTGTGTGAACGCTCCAAAACATTCACACATGGTTTTCTACACCAAAATTCATGTATTTATTGTGTGAACACTCCAAAACATTCACACACATGGTTTTCTAAACCAAAATTCCTGTATTTATTGTGTGAACGCTCCAAAACATTCACACATGGTTTTCTACACTAAAATTCATATTTATTGTGTGAACACTCCAAAACATTCACACATGGTTTTCTACACCAAAATTCCTGTATTTATTGTGTGAACACTGCAAAACATTCACACATGGTTTTCTACACCAAAATTCCTGTATTTATTGTGTGAACGCTCCAAAACATTCATACATGGTTTTCTACACCAAAATTCCTGTATTTATTGTGTGAACGCTCCAAAACATTCACACATGGTTTTCTACACCAAAATTCCTGTATTTATTGTGTGAACGCTCCAAAACATTCACACATTCTTTTCTACACCAAAATTCCTGTATTTATTGTGTGAACGCTCCAAAACATTCACACATGGTTTTCTACACCAAAATTCATGTATTTATTGTGTGAATGCCCTAAAACATTCACACATGGTTTTCTACTCCAAAATTCATCTATTTATTGTGTGAACGCTCCAAAACATTCACACATGGTTTTCTACACCAAAATTCATGTATTTATTGTGTGAACGCTACAAAACATTCACACATGGTTTTCTACAGCAACATTCATCTATTTATTGTGTGAACACTCCAAAACATTCACATGGTTTTCTGCACCAAAATTAATGTATTTATTGTGTGAACGCTCCAAATAATTCACACATGGTTTTCTACACCAAAATTCATGTATTTATTGTGTGAATGCCCTAAAACATTCACACATGGTTTTCTACTCCAAAATTCATCTATTTATTGTGTGAACGCTCCAAAACATTCACACATGGTTTTCTACACCAAAATTCATGTATTTATTGTGTGAACGCTACAAAACATTCACACATGGTTTTCTACAGCAACATTCATCTATTTATTGTGTGAACACTCCAAAACATTCACATGGTTTTCTGCACCAAAATTAATGTATTTATTGTGTGAACGCTCCAAAACATTCACACACATGGTTTTCTACACCAAAATTCCTGTATTTATTGTGTGAATGTTGAATATTGTGTGAATACATGAATTTTGGTGTAGAAAACCATGTGTGAACGCTCCATTACATTCACACATGGTTTTCTACACCAAAATTCCTGTATTTATTGTGTGAACGCTCCAAACATTCACACATTGTTTTCCACACCAACATTCATGTATTTATTGTGTGAACACTCCAAAACATTCACACATTGTTTCATCTATTTATTGTGTGAACGCTCCAAAACATTCACACACATGGTTTTCTACACCAAAATTCATGTATTTATTGTGTGAACGCTCCAAAACATTCACACATGGTTTTCTGCACCAAAATTAATGTATTTATTGTGTGAACGCTCCAAAACATTCACACACATGGTTTTCTACACCAAAATTCCTGTATTTATTGTGTGAACGCTCCAAAACATTCACACATGGTTTTCTACACCAAAATTCATGTATTTATTGTGTGAATGCCCTAAAACATTCACACATGGTTTTCTACTCCAAAATTCATCTATTTATTGTGTGAACGCTCCAAAACATTCACACATGGTTTTCTACACCAAAATTCATGTATTTATTGTGTGAACGCTACAAAACATTCACACATGGTTTTCTACAGCAACATTCATCTATTTATTGTGTGAACACTCCAAAACATTCACATGGTTTTCTGCACCAAAATTAATGTATTTATTGTGTGAACGCTCCAAAACATTCACACACATGGTTTTCTACACCAAAATTCCTGTATTTATTGTGTGAATGTTGAATATTGTGTGAATACATGAATTTTGGTGTAGAAAACCATGTGTGAACGCTCCATTACATTCACACATGGTTTTCTACACCAAAATTCCTGTATTTATTGTGTGAACGCTCCAAACATTCACACATTGTTTTCCACACCAACATTCATGTATTTATTGTGTGAACACTCCAAAACATTCACACACTGTTTCATCTATTTATTGTGTGAACGCTCCAAAACATTCACACACATGGTTTTCTACACCAAAATTCATGTATTTATTGTGTGAACGCTCCAAAACATTCACAAAGGTTTTCTACACCAAAATTCATGTATTTATTGTGTGAACACTCCAAAACATTCACACACATGGTTTTCTAAACCAAAATTCCTCTATTTATTGTGTGAACGCTCCAAAACATTCACACATTGTTTTCTACACCAAAATTAATCTATTTATTGTGTGAACGCTCCAAAACATTCACACCTGGGTTTTCTACACCAAAATTCATCTATTTATTGTGTGAACGCTCCAAAACATTCACACACATGGTTTTCTACACCAAAATTCATGTATTTATTGTGTGAACGCTCCAAAACATTCACAAAGGTTTTCTACACCAAAATTCATGTATTTATTGTGTGAACACTCCAAAACATTCACACACATGGTTTTCTAAACCAAAATTCATCTATTTATTGTGTGAACGCTCCAAAACATTCACACATTGTTTTCTACACCAAAATTAATCTATTTATTGTGTAAACGCTCCAAAACATTTACACGTGATTTTCTACAACAAAATTCATATATTTATTGTGTGAACACTCCAAAACATTCACACATGGTTTTCTACACTAAAATTCATCTATTTATTGTGTGAACGCTCCAAAACATTCACACATGGTTTTCTACACTAAAATTCATGTATTTATTGTGTGAACGCTCCAAAACATTCACACATGGTTTTCTACACCAAAATTCATGTATTTATTGTGTGAATGCTTCAAAACATTCACACATGGTTTTCTACACCAAAATTCCTGTATTTATTGTGTGAACGCTCCAAAACATTCACACATGGTTTTCTACACCAAAATTCATGTATTTATTGTGTGAACGCTACAAAACATTCACACATGGTTTTCTACAGCAACATTCATCTATTTATTGTGTGAACACTCCAAAACATTCACATGGTTTTCTGCACCAAAATTAATGTATTTATTGTGTGAACGCTCCAAATAATTCACACATGGTTTTCTACACCAAAATTCCTGTATTTATTGTGTGAACGCTCCAAAACATTCACACATGGTTTTCTACACCAAAATTCATGTATTTATTGTGTGAATGCCCTAAAACATTCACACATGGTTTTCTACTCCAAAATTCATCTATTTATTGTGTGAACGCTCCAAAACATTCACACATGGTTTTCTACACCAAAATTAATGTATTTATTGTGTGAACGCTCCAAAACATTCACACACATGGTTTTCTACACCAAAATTCCTGTATTTATTGTGTGAATGTTGAATATTGTGTGAATACATGAATTTTGGTGTAGAAAACCATGTGTGAACGCTCCATTACATTCACACATGGTTTTCTACACCAAAATTCCTGTATTTATTGTGTGAACGCTCCAAACATTCACACATTGTTTTCCACACCAACATTCATGTATTTATTGTGTGAACACTCCAAAACATTCACACATTGTTTCATCTATTTATTGTGTGAACGCTCCAAAACATTCACACACATGGTTTTCTACACCAAAATTCATGTATTTATTGTGTGAACGCTCCAAAACATTCACACATGGTTTTCTGCACCAAAATTAATGTATTTATTGTGTGAACGCTCCAAAACATTCACACACATGGTTTTCTACACCAAAATTCCTGTATTTATTGTGTGAACGCTCCAAAACATTCACACATGGTTTTCTACACCAAAATTCATGTATTTATTGTGTGAATGCCCTAAAACATTCACACATGGTTTTCTACACCAAAATTCATGTATTTATTGTGTGAACGCTACAAAACATTCACACATGGTTTTCTACAGCAACATTCATGTATTTATTGTGTGAACACTCCAAAACATTCACATGGTTTTCTGCACCAAAATTAATGTATTTATTGTGTGAACGCTCCAAAACATTCACACACATGGTTTTCTACACCAAAATTCCTGTATTTATTGTGTGAATGTTGAAAATTGTGTGAATACATGAATTTTGGTGTAGAAAACCATGTGTGAACGCTCCATTACATTCACACATGGTTTTCTACACCAAAATTCCTGTATTTATTGTGTGAACGCTCCAAACATTCACACATTGTTTTCCACACCAACATTCATGTATTTATTGTGTGAACACTCCAAAACATTCACACATTGTTTCATCTATTTATTGTGTGAACGCTCCAAAACATTCAAACACATGGTTTTCTACACCAAAATTCATGTATTTATTGTGTGAACGCTCCAAAACATTCACACATGGTTTTCTGCACCAAAATTAATGTATTTATTGTGTGAACGCTCCAAAACATTCACACATGGTTTTCTACACCAAAATTCCTGTATTTATTGTGTGAACGCTCCAAAACATTCACACATGGTTTTCTACACCAAAATTCATGTATTTATTGTGTGAACGCTCCAAAACATTCACACATGGTTTTCTACACCAAAATTCATGTATTTATTGTGTGAATGCCCTAAAACATTCACACATGGTTTTCTACTCCAAAATTCATCTATTTATTGTGTGAACGCTCCAAAACATTCACACATGGTTTTCTACACCAAAATTCATGTATTTATTGTGTGAACGCTACAAAACATTCACACATGGTTTTCTACAGCAACATTCATCTATTTATTGTGTGAACACTCCAAAACATTCACATGGTTTTCTGCACCAAAATTAATGTATTTATTGTGTGAACGCTCCAAAACATTCACACACATGGTTTTCTACACCAAAATTCCTGTATTTATTGTGTGAATGTTGAATATTGTGTGAATACATGAATTTTGGTGTAGAAAACCATGTGTGAACGCTCCATTACATTCACACATGGTTTTCTACACCAAAATTCCTGTATTTATTGTGTGAACGCTCCAAACATTCACACATTGTTTTCCACACCAACATTCATGTATTTATTGTGTGAACACTCCAAAACATTCACACATTGTTTCATCTATTTATTGTGTGAACGCTCCAAAACATTCACACACATGGTTTTCTACACCAAAATTCATGTATTTATTGTGTGAACGCTCCAAAACATTCACACATGGTTTTCTACACCAAAATTCATGTATTTATTGTGTGAACACTCCAAAACATTCACACACATGGTTTTCTAAACCAAAATTCCTGTATTTATTGTGTGAACGCTCCAAAACATTCACACATGGTTTTCTACACTAAAATTCATATTTATTGTGTGAACACTCCAAAACATTCACACATGGTTTTCTACACCAAAATTCCTGTATTTATTGTGTGAACGCTGCAAAACATTCACACATGGTTTTCTACACCAAAATTCCTGTATTTATTGTGTGAACGCTCCAAAACATTCATACATGGTTTTCTACACCAAAATTCCTGTATTTATTGTGTGAACGCTCCAAAACATTCACACATGGTTTTCTACACCAAAATTCCTGTATTTATTGTGTGAACGCTCCAAAACATTCACACATTCTTTTCTACACCAAAATTCCTGTATTTATTGTGTGAACGCTCCAAAACATTCACACATGGTTTTCTACACCAAAATTCATGTATTTATTGTGTGAATGCCCTAAAACATTCACACATGGTTTTCTACTCCAAAATTCATCTATTTATTGTGTGAACGCTCCAAAACATTCACACATGGTTTTCTACACCAAAATTCATGTATTTATTGTGTGAACGCTACAAAACATTCACACATGGTTTTCTACAGCAACATTCATCTATTTATTGTGTGAACACTCCAAAACATTCACATGGTTTTCTGCACCAAAATTAATGTATTTATTGTGTGAACGCTCCAAATAATTCACACATGGTTTTCTACACCAAAATTCCTGTATTTATTGTGTGAACGCTCCGAAACATTCACACATGGTTTTCTACACCAAAATTCCTGTATTTATTGTGTGAACGCTCCAAAACATTCACACATTGTTTTCTACACCAAAATTCCTGTATTTATTGTGTGAACGCTCCAAAACATTCACACATTGTTTTCTACACCAAAATTCATGTATTTATTGTGTGAACGCTCCAAAACATTCACACATTGTTTTCTACACCAAAATTCATCTATTTATTGTGTGAACGCTCCAAACATTCACACATTGTTTTCCACACCAACATTCATGTATTTATTGTGTGAACGCTCCAAAACATTCACACATTGTTTTCTACACCAAAATTCATCTATTTATTGTGTGAACGCTCCAAACATTCACACATTGTTTTCCACACCAACATTCATGTATTTATTGTGTGAACGCTCCAAAACATTCACACATGGTTTTCTACACCAAAATTCATGTATTTATTGTGTGAACACTCCAAAACATTCACACACATGGTTTTCTAAACCAAAATTCCTGTATTTATTGTGTGAACGCTCCAAAACATTCACACATGGTTTTCTACACTAAAATTCATATTTATTGTGTGAACACTCCAAAACATTCACACATGGTTTTCTACACCAAAATTCCTGTATTTATTGTGTGAACGCTGCAAAACATTCACACATGGTTTTCTACACCAAAATTCCTGTATTTATTGTGTGAACGCTCCAAAACATTCATACATGGTTTTCTACACCAAAATTCCTGTATTTATTGTGTGAACGCTCCAAAACATTCACACATGGTTTTCTACACCAAAATTCCTGTATTTATTGTGTGAACGCTCCAAAACATTCACACATTGTTTTCTACACCAAAATTCCTGTATTTATTGTGTGAACGCTACAAAACATTCACACATGGTTTTCTACACCAAAATTCCTGTATTTATTGTGTGAACGCTCCAAAACATTCACACATTGTTTTCTACACCAAAATTCCTGTATTTATTGTGTGAACGCTCCAAAACATTCACACATTGTTTTCTACACCAAAATTCATGTATTTATTGTGTGAACGCTCCAAAACATTCACACATTGTTTTCTACACCAAAATTCATCTATTTATTGTGTGAACGCTCCAAACATTCACACATTGTTTTCCACACCAACATTCATGTATTTATTGTGTGAACGCTCCAAAACATTCACACATTGTTTTCTACACCAAAATTCATCTATTTATTGTGTGAACGCTCCAAACATTCACACATTGTTTTCCACACCAACATTCATGTATTTATTGTGTGAACGCTCCAAAACATTCACACATGGTTTTCTACACCAAAATTCATGTATTTATTGTGTGAACACTCCAAAACATTCACACACATGGTTTTCTAAACCAAAATTCCTGTATTTATTGTGTGAACGCTCCAAAACATTCACACATGGTTTTCTACACTAAAATTCATATTTATTGTGTGAACACTCCAAAACATTCACACATGGTTTTCTACACCAAAATTCCTGTATTTATTGTGTGAACGCTGCAAAACATTCACACATGGTTTTCTACACCAAAATTCCTGTATTTATTGTGTGAACGCTCCAAAACATTCATACATGGTTTTCTACACCAAAATTCCTGTATTTATTGTGTGAACGCTCCAAAACATTCACACATGGTTTTCTACACCAAAATTCATGTATTTATTGTGTGAACGCTACAAAACATTCACACATGGTTTTCTACAGCAACATTCATCTATTTATTGTGTGAACACTCCAAAACATTCACATGGTTTTCTGCACCAAAATTAATGTATTTATTGTGTGAACGCTCCAAATAATTCACACATGGTTTTCTACACCAAAATTCCTGTATTTATTGTGTGAACGCTCCAAAACATTCACACATGGTTTTCTACACCAAAATTCCTGTATTTATTGTGTGAACGCTCCAAAACATTCACACATGGTTTTCTACACCAAAATTCCTGTATTTATTGTGTGAACGCTCCAAAACATTCATACATGGTTTTCTACACCAAAATTCCTGTATTTATTGTGTGAACGCTCCAAAACATTCATACATGGTTTTCTACACCAAAATTCCTGTATTTATTGTGTGAACGCTCCAAAACATTCACACATGGTTTTCTACACCAAAATTCCTGTATTTATTGTGTGAACGCTCCAAAACATTCACACATTGTTTTCTACACCAAAATTCCTGTATTTATTGTGTGAACGCTCCAAAACATTCACACATGGTTTTCTACACCAAAATTCCTGTATTTATTGTGTGAACGCTCCAAAACATTCACACATTGTTTTCTACACCAAAATTCCTGTATTTATTGTGTGAACGCTCCAAAACATTCACACATTGTTTTCTACACCAAAATTCATGTATTTATTGTGTGAACGCTCCAAAACATTCACACATTGTTTTCTACACCAAAATTCATCTATTTATTGTGTGAACGCTCCAAACATTCACACATTGTTTTCCACACCAACATTCATGTATTTATTGTGTGAACGCTCCAAAACATTCACACATTGTTTTCTACACCAAAATTCATCTATTTATTGTGTGAACGCTCCAAACATTCACACATTGTTTTCCACACCAACATTCATGTATTTATTGTGTGAACGCTCCAAAACATTCACACATGGTTTTCTACACCAAAATTCATGTATTTATTGTGTGAACACTCCAAAACATTCACACACATGGTTTTCTAAACCAAAATTCCTGTATTTATTGTGTGAACGCTCCAAAACATTCACACATGGTTTTCTACACTAAAATTCATATTTATTGTGTGAACACTCCAAAACATTCACACAAGATTTTCTACACCAAAATTCCTGTATTTATTGTGTGAACGCTGCAAAACATTCACACATGGTTTTCTACACCAAAATTCCTGTATTTATTGTGTGAACGCTCCAAAACATTCATACATGGTTTTCTACACCAAAATTCCTGTATTTATTGTGTGAACGCTCCAAAACATTCACACATGGTTTTCTACACCAAAATTCCTGTATTTATTGTGTGAACGCTCCAAAACATTCACACATTGTTTTCTACACCAAAATTCCTGTATTTATTGTGTGAACGCTCCAAAACATTCACACATGGTTTTCTACACCAAAATTCCTGTATTTATTGTGTGAACGCTCCAAAACATTCACACATTGTTTTCTACACCAAAATTCCTGTATTTATTGTGTGAACGCTCCAAAACATTCACACATTGTTTTCTACACCAAAATTCATGTATTTATTGTGTGAACGCTCCAAAACATTCACACATTGTTTTCTACACCAAAATTCATCTATTTATTGTGTGAACGCTCCAAACATTCACACATTGTTTTCCACACCAACATTCATGTATTTATTGTGTGAACGCTCCAAAACATTCACACATTGTTTTCTACACCAAAATTCATCTATTTATTGTGTGAACGCTCCAAACATTCACACATTGTTTTCCACACCAACATTCATGTATTTATTGTGTGAACGCTCCAAAACATTCACACATGGTTTTCTACACCAAAATTCATGTATTTATTGTGTGAACACTCCAAAACATTCACACACATGGTTTTCTAAACCAAAATTCCTGTATTTATTGTGTGAACGCTCCAAAACATTCACACATGGTTTTCTACACTAAAATTCATATTTATTGTGTGAACACTCCAAAACATTCACACATGGTTTTCTACACCAAAATTCCTGTATTTATTGTGTGAACGCTGCAAAACATTCACACATGGTTTTCTACACCAAAATTCCTGTATTTATTGTGTGAACGCTCCAAAACATTCACACATGGTTTTCTACACCAAAATTCATGTATTTATTGTGTGAATGCCCTAAAACATTCACACATGGTTTTCTACTCCAAAATTCATCTATTTATTGTGTGAACGCTCCAAAACATTCACACATGGTTTTCTACACCAAAATTAATGTATTTATTGTGTGAACGCTCCAAAACATTCACACACATGGTTTTCTACACCAAAATTCCTGTATTTATTGTGTGAATGTTGAATATTGTGTGAATACATGAATTTTGGTGTAGAAAACCATGTGTGAACGCTCCATTACATTCACACATGGTTTTCTACACCAAAATTCCTGTATTTATTGTGTGAACGCTCCAAACATTCACACATTGTTTTCCACACCAACATTCATGTATTTATTGTGTGAACACTCCAAAACATTCACACATTGTTTCATCTATTTATTGTGTGAACGCTCCAAAACATTCACACACATGGTTTTCTACACCAAAATTCATGTATTTATTGTGTGAACGCTCCAAAACATTCACACATGGTTTTCTGCACCAAAATTAATGTATTTATTGTGTGAACGCTCCAAAACATTCACACACATGGTTTTCTACACCAAAATTCCTGTATTTATTGTGTGAACGCTCCAAAACATTCACACATGGTTTTCTACACCAAAATTCATGTATTTATTGTGTGAATGCCCTAAAACATTCACACATGGTTTTCTACACCAAAATTCATGTATTTATTGTGTGAACGCTACAAAACATTCACACATGGTTTTCTACAGCAACATTCATGTATTTATTGTGTGAACACTCCAAAACATTCACATGGTTTTCTGCACCAAAATTAATGTATTTATTGTGTGAACGCTCCAAAACATTCACACACATGGTTTTCTACACCAAAATTCCTGTATTTATTGTGTGAATGTTGAAAATTGTGTGAATACATGAATTTTGGTGTAGAAAACCATGTGTGAACGCTCCATTACATTCACACATGGTTTTCTACACCAAAATTCCTGTATTTATTGTGTGAACGCTCCAAACATTCACACATTGTTTTCCACACCAACATTCATGTATTTATTGTGTGAACACTCCAAAACATTCACACATTGTTTCATCTATTTATTGTGTGAACGCTCCAAAACATTCACACACATGGTTTTCTACACCAAAATTCATGTATTTATTGTGTGAACGCTCCAAAACATTCACACATGGTTTTCTGCACCAAAATTAATGTATTTATTGTGTGAACGCTCCAAAACATTCACACATGGTTTTCTACACCAAAATTCCTGTATTTATTGTGTGAACGCTCCAAAACATTCACACATGGTTTTCTACACCAAAATTCATGTATTTATTGTGTGAATGCCCTAAAACATTCACACATGGTTTTCTACTCCAAAATTCATCTATTTATTGTGTGAACGCTCCAAAACATTCACACATGGTTTTCTACACCAAAATTCATGTATTTATTGTGTGAACGCTACAAAACATTCACACATGGTTTTCTACAGCAACATTCATCTATTTATTGTGTGAACACTCCAAAACATTCACATGGTTTTCTGCACCAAAATTAATGTATTTATTGTGTGAACGCTCCAAAACATTCACACACATGGTTTTCTACACCAAAATTCCTGTATTTATTGTGTGAATGTTGAATATTGTGTGAATACATGAATTTTGGTGTAGAAAACCATGTGTGAACGCTCCATTACATTCACACATGGTTTTCTACACCAAAATTCCTGTATTTATTGTGTGAACGCTCCAAACATTCACACATTGTTTTCCACACCAACATTCATGTATTTATTGTGTGAACACTCCAAAACATTCACACATTGTTTCATCTATTTATTGTGTGAACGCTCCAAAACATTCACACACATGGTTTTCTACACCAAAATTCATGTATTTATTGTGTGAACGCTCCAAAACATTCACACATGGTTTTCTACACCAAAATTCATGTATTTATTGTGTGAACGCTCCAAAACATTCACACATGGTTTTCTACACCAAAATTCATGTATTTATTGTGTGAATGCCCTAAAACATTCACACATGGTTTTCTACTCCAAAATTCATCTATTTATTGTGTGAACGCTCCAAAACATTCACACATGGTTTTCTACACCAAAATTCATGTATTTATTGTGTGAACGCTACAAAACATTCACACATGGTTTTCTACAGCAACATTCATCTATTTATTGTGTGAACACTCCAAAACATTCACATGGTTTTCTGCACCAAAATTAATGTATTTATTGTGTGAACGCTCCAAAACATTCACACACATGGTTTTCTACACCAAAATTCCTGTATTTATTGTGTGAATGTTGAATATTGTGTGAATACATGAATTTTGGTGTAGAAAACCATGTGTGAACGCTCCATTACATTCACACATGGTTTTCTACACCAAAATTCCTGTATTTATTGTGTGAACGCTCCAAACATTCACACATTGTTTTCCACACCAACATTCATGTATTTATTGTGTGAACACTCCAAAACATTCACACATTGTTTCATCTATTTATTGTGTGAACGCTCCAAAACATTCACACACATGGTTTTCTACACCAAAATTCATGTATTTATTGTGTGAACGCTCCAAAACATTCACACATGGTTTTCTACACCAAAATTCATGTATTTATTGTGTGAACACTCCAAAACATTCACACACATGGTTTTCTAAACCAAAATTCCTGTATTTATTGTGTGAACGCTCCAAAACATTCACACATGGTTTTCTACACTAAAATTCATATTTATTGTGTGAACACTCCAAAACATTCACACATGGTTTTCTACACCAAAATTCCTGTATTTATTGTGTGAACGCTGCAAAACATTCACACATGGTTTTCTACACCAAAATTCCTGTATTTATTGTGTGAACGCTCCAAAACATTCATACATGGTTTTCTACACCAAAATTCCTGTATTTATTGTGTGAACGCTCCAAAACATTCACACATGGTTTTCTACACCAAAATTCCTGTATTTATTGTGTGAACGCTCCAAAACATTCACACATTCTTTTCTACACCAAAATTCCTGTATTTATTGTGTGAACGCTCCAAAACATTCACACATGGTTTTCTACACCAAAATTCATGTATTTATTGTGTGAATGCCCTAAAACATTCACACATGGTTTTCTACTCCAAAATTCATCTATTTATTGTGTGAACGCTCCAAAACATTCACACATGGTTTTCTACACCAAAATTCATGTATTTATTGTGTGAACGCTACAAAACATTCACACATGGTTTTCTACAGCAACATTCATCTATTTATTGTGTGAACACTCCAAAACATTCACATGGTTTTCTGCACCAAAATTAATGTATTTATTGTGTGAACGCTCCAAATAATTCACACATGGTTTTCTACACCAAAATTCCTGTATTTATTGTGTGAACGCTCCAAAACATTCACACATGGTTTTCTACACCAAAATTCATGTATTTATTGTGTGAATGCCCTAAAACATTCACACATTGTTTTCTACACCAAAATTCATCTATTTATTGTGTGAACGCTCCAAACATTCACACATTGTTTTCCACACCAACATTCATGTATTTATTGTGTGAACGCTCCAAAACATTCACACATGGTTTTCTACACCAAAATTCATGTATTTATTGTGTGAACACTCCAAAACATTCACACACATGGTTTTCTAAACCAAAATTCCTGTATTTATTGTGTGAACGCTCCAAAACATTCACACATGGTTTTCTACACTAAAATTCATATTTATTGTGTGAACACTCCAAAACATTCACACATGGTTTTCTACACCAAAATTCCTGTATTTATTGTGTGAACGCTGCAAAACATTCACACATGGTTTTCTACACCAAAATTCCTGTATTTATTGTGTGAACGCTCCAAAACATTCATACATGGTTTTCTACACCAAAATTCCTGTATTTATTGTGTGAACGCTCCAAAACATTCACACATGGTTTTCTACACCAAAATTCCTGTATTTATTGTGTGAACGCTCCAAAACATTCACACATTGTTTTCTACACCAAAATTCCTGTATTTATTGTGTGAACGCTCCAAAACATTCACACATGGTTTTCTACACCAAAATTCCTGTATTTATTGTGTGAACGCTCCAAAACATTCACACATTGTTTTCTACACCAAAATTCCTGTATTTATTGTGTGAACGCTCCAAAACATTCACACATTGTTTTCTACACCAAAATTCATGTATTTATTGTGTGAACGCTCCAAAACATTCACACATTGTTTTCTACACCAAAATTCATCTATTTATTGTGTGAACGCTCCAAACATTCACACATTGTTTTCCACACCAACATTCATGTATTTATTGTGTGAACGCTCCAAAACATTCACACATTGTTTTCTACACCAAAATTCATCTATTTATTGTGTGAACGCTCCAAACATTCACACATTGTTTTCCACACCAACATTCATGTATTTATTGTGTGAACGCTCCAAAACATTCACACATGGTTTTCTACACCAAAATTCATGTATTTATTGTGTGAACACTCCAAAACATTCACACACATGGTTTTCTAAACCAAAATTCCTGTATTTATTGTGTGAACGCTCCAAAACATTCACACATGGTTTTCTACACTAAAATTCATATTTATTGTGTGAACACTCCAAAACATTCACACATGGTTTTCTACACCAAAATTCCTGTATTTATTGTGTGAACGCTGCAAAACATTCACACATGGTTTTCTACACCAAAATTCCTGTATTTATTGTGTGAACGCTCCAAAACATTCATACATGGTTTTCTACACCAAAATTCCTGTATTTATTGTGTGAACGCTCCAAAACATTCACACATTGTTTTCTACACCAAAATTCATGTATTTATTGTGTGAACGCTACAAAACATTCACACATGGTTTTCTACAGCAACATTCATCTATTTATTGTGTGAACACTCCAAAACATTCACATGGTTTTCTGCACCAAAATTAATGTATTTATTGTGTGAACGCTCCAAATAATTCACACATGGTTTTCTACACCAAAATTCCTGTATTTATTGTGTGAACGCTCCAAAACATTCACACATGGTTTTCTACACCAAAATTCATGTATTTATTGTGTGAATGCCCTAAAACATTCACACATGGTTTTCTACTCCAAAATTCATCTATTTATTGTGTGAACGCTCCAAAACATTCACACATGGTTTTCTACACCAAAATTAATGTATTTATTGTGTGAACGCTCCAAAACATTCACACACATGGTTTTCTACACCAAAATTCCTGTATTTATTGTGTGAATGTTGAATATTGTGTGAATACATGAATTTTGGTGTAGAAAACCATGTGTGAACGCTCCATTACATTCACACATGGTTTTCTACACCAAAATTCCTGTATTTATTGTGTGAACGCTCCAAACATTCACACATTGTTTTCCACACCAACATTCATGTATTTATTGTGTGAACACTCCAAAACATTCACACATTGTTTCATCTATTTATTGTGTGAACGCTCCAAAACATTCACACACATGGTTTTCTACACCAAAATTCATGTATTTATTGTGTGAACGCTCCAAAACATTCACACATGGTTTTCTACACCAAAAATCATGTATTTATTGTGTGAACACTCCAAAACATTCACACACATGGTTTTCTAAACCAAAATTCCTGTATTTATTGTGTGAACGCTCCAAAACATTCACACATGGTTTTCTACACTAAAATTCATATTTATTGTGTGAACACTCCAAAACATTCACACATGGTTTTCTACACCAAAATTCCTGTATTTATTGTGTGAACGCTCCAAAACATTCACACATGGTTTTCTACACCAAAATTCCTGTATTTATTGTGTGAACGCTCCAAAACATTCATACATGGTTTTCTACACCAAAATTCCTGTATTTATTGTGTGAACGCTCCAAAACATTCACACATGGTTTTCTACACCAAAATTCCTGTATTTATTGTGTGAACGCTCCAAAACATTCACACATTGTTTTCTACACCAAAATTCCTGTATTTATTGTGTGAACGCTCCAAAACATTCACACATGGTTTTCTACACCAAAATTCCTGTATTTATTGTGTGAACGCTCCAAAACATTCATACATGGTTTTCTACACCAAAATTCCTGTATTTATTGTGTGAACGCTCCAAAACATTCATACATGGTTTTCTACACCAAAATTCCTGTATTTATTGTGTGAACGCTCCAAAACATTCACACATGGTTTTCTACACCAAAATTCCTGTATTTATTGTGTGAACGCTCCAAAACATTCACACATTGTTTTCTACACCAAAATTCCTGTATTTATTGTGTGAACGCTCCAAAACATTCACACATGGTTTTCTACACCAAAATTCCTGTATTTATTGTGTGAACGCTCCAAAACATTCACACATTGTTTTCTACACCAAAATTCCTGTATTTATTGTGTGAACGCTCCAAAACATTCACACATTGTTTTCTACACCAAAATTCATGTATTTATTGTGTGAACGCTCCAAAACATTCACACATTGTTTTCTACACCAAAATTCATCTATTTATTGTGTGAACGCTCCAAACATTCACACATTGTTTTCCACACCAACATTCATGTATTTATTGTGTGAACGCTCCAAAACATTCACACATTGTTTTCTACACCAAAATTCATCTATTTATTGTGTGAACGCTCCAAACATTCACACATTGTTTTCCACACCAACATTCATGTATTTATTGTGTGAACGCTCCAAAACATTCACACATGGTTTTCTACACCAAAATTCATGTATTTATTGTGTGAACACTCCAAAACATTCACACACATGGTTTTCTAAACCAAAATTCCTGTATTTATTGTGTGAACGCTCCAAAACATTCACACATGGTTTTCTACACTAAAATTCATATTTATTGTGTGAACACTCCAAAACATTCACACATGGTTTTCTACACCAAAATTCCTGTATTTATTGTGTGAACGCTGCAAAACATTCACACATGGTTTTCTACACCAAAATTCCTGTATTTATTGTGTGAACGCTCCAAAACATTCATACATGGTTTTCTACACCAAAATTCCTGTATTTATTGTGTGAACGCTCCAAAACATTCACACATGGTTTTCTACACCAAAATTCCTGTATTTATTGTGTGAACGCTCCAAAACATTCACACATTGTTTTCTACACCAAAATTCCTGTATTTATTGTGTGAACGCTCCAAAACATTCACACATGGTTTTCTACACCAAAATTCCTGTATTTATTGTGTGAACGCTCCAAAACATTCACACATTGTTTTCTACACCAAAATTCCTGTATTTATTGTGTGAACGCTCCAAAACATTCACACATTGTTTTCTACACCAAAATTCATGTATTTATTGTGTGAACGCTCCAAAACATTCACACATTGTTTTCTACACCAAAATTCATCTATTTATTGTGTGAACGCTCCAAACATTCACACATTGTTTTCCACACCAACATTCATGTATTTATTGTGTGAACGCTCCAAAACATTCACACATTGTTTTCTACACCAAAATTCATCTATTTATTGTGTGAACGCTCCAAACATTCACACATTGTTTTCCACACCAACATTCATGTATTTATTGTGTGAACGCTCCAAAACATTCACACATGGTTTTCTACACCAAAATTCATGTATTTATTGTGTGAACACTCCAAAACATTCACACACATGGTTTTCTAAACCAAAATTCCTGTATTTATTGTGTGAACGCTCCAAAACATTCACACATGGTTTTCTACACTAAAATTCATATTTATTGTGTGAACACTCCAAAACATTCACACATGGTTTTCTACACCAAAATTCCTGTATTTATTGTGTGAACGCTGCAAAACATTCACACATGGTTTTCTACACCAAAATTCCTGTATTTATTGTGTGAACGCTCCAAAACATTCATACATGGTTTTCTACACCAAAATTCCTGTATTTATTGTGTGAACGCTCCAAAACATTCACACATGGTTTTCTACACCAAAATTCATGTATTTATTGTGTGAACGCTACAAAACATTCACACATGGTTTTCTACAGCAACATTCATCTATTTATTGTGTGAACACTCCAAAACATTCACATGGTTTTCTGCACCAAAATTAATGTATTTATTGTGTGAACGCTCCAAATAATTCACACATGGTTTTCTACACCAAAATTCCTGTATTTATTGTGTGAACGCTCCAAAACATTCACACATGGTTTTCTACACCAAAATTCATGTATTTATTGTGTGAATGCCCTAAAACATTCACACATGGTTTTCTACTCCAAAATTCATCTATTTATTGTGTGAACGCTCCAAAACATTCACACATGGTTTTCTACACCAAAATTAATGTATTTATTGTGTGAACGCTCCAAAACATTCACACACATGGTTTTCTACACCAAAATTCCTGTATTTATTGTGTGAATGTTGAATATTGTGTGAATACATGAATTTTGGTGTAGAAAACCATGTGTGAACGCTCCATTACATTCACACATGGTTTTCTACACCAAAATTCCTGTATTTATTGTGTGAACGCTCCAAACATTCACACATTGTTTTCCACACCAACATTCATGTATTTATTGTGTGAACACTCCAAAACATTCACACATTGTTTCATCTATTTATTGTGTGAACGCTCCAAAACATTCACACACATGGTTTTCTACACCAAAATTCATGTATTTATTGTGTGAACGCTCCAAAACATTCACACATGGTTTTCTGCACCAAAATTAATGTATTTATTGTGTGAACGCTCCAAAACATTCACACACATGGTTTTCTACACCAAAATTCCTGTATTTATTGTGTGAACGCTCCAAAACATTCACACATGGTTTTCTACACCAAAATTCATGTATTTATTGTGTGAATGCCCTAAAACATTCACACATGGTTTTCTACACCAAAATTCATGTATTTATTGTGTGAACGCTACAAAACATTCACACATGGTTTTCTACAGCAACATTCATGTATTTATTGTGTGAACACTCCAAAACATTCACATGGTTTTCTGCACCAAAATTAATGTATTTATTGTGTGAACGCTCCAAAACATTCACACACATGGTTTTCTACACCAAAATTCCTGTATTTATTGTGTGAATGTTGAAAATTGTGTGAATACATGAATTTTGGTGTAGAAAACCATGTGTGAACGCTCCATTACATTCACACATGGTTTTCTACACCAAAATTCCTGTATTTATTGTGTGAACGCTCCAAACATTCACACATTGTTTTCCACACCAACATTCATGTATTTATTGTGTGAACACTCCAAAACATTCACACATTGTTTCATCTATTTATTGTGTGAACGCTCCAAAACATTCAAACACATGGTTTTCTACACCAAAATTCATGTATTTATTGTGTGAACGCTCCAAAACATTCACACATGGTTTTCTGCACCAAAATTAATGTATTTATTGTGTGAACGCTCCAAAACATTCACACATGGTTTTCTACACCAAAATTCCTGTATTTATTGTGTGAACGCTCCAAAACATTCACACATGGTTTTCTACACCAAAATTCATGTATTTATTGTGTGAATGCCCTAAAACATTCACACATGGTTTTCTACTCCAAAATTCATCTATTTATTGTGTGAACGCTCCAAAACATTCACACATGGTTTTCTACACCAAAATTCATGTATTTATTGTGTGAACGCTACAAAACATTCACACATGGTTTTCTACAGCAACATTCATCTATTTATTGTGTGAACACTCCAAAACATTCACATGGTTTTCTGCACCAAAATTAATGTATTTATTGTGTGAACGCTCCAAAACATTCACACACATGGTTTTCTACACCAAAATTCCTGTATTTATTGTGTGAATGTTGAATATTGTGTGAATACATGAATTTTGGTGTAGAAAACCATGTGTGAACGCTCCATTACATTCACACATGGTTTTCTACACCAAAATTCCTGTATTTATTGTGTGAACGCTCCAAACATTCACACATTGTTTTCCACACCAACATTCATGTATTTATTGTGTGAACACTCCAAAACATTCACACATTGTTTCATCTATTTATTGTGTGAACGCTCCAAAACATTCACACACATGGTTTTCTACACCAAAATTCATGTATTTATTGTGTGAACGCTCCAAAACATTCACACATGGTTTTCTACACCAAAATTCATGTATTTATTGTGTGAACACTCCAAAACATTCACACACATGGTTTTCTAAACCAAAATTCCTGTATTTATTGTGTGAACGCTCCAAAACATTCACACATGGTTTTCTACACTAAAATTCATATTTATTGTGTGAACACTCCAAAACATTCACACATGGTTTTCTACACCAAAATTCCTGTATTTATTGTGTGAACGCTGCAAAACATTCACACATGGTTTTCTACACCAAAATTCCTGTATTTATTGTGTGAACGCTCCAAAACATTCATACATGGTTTTCTACACCAAAATTCCTGTATTTATTGTGTGAACGCTCCAAAACATTCACACATGGTTTTCTACACCAAAATTCCTGTATTTATTGTGTGAACGCTCCAAAACATTCACACATTCTTTTCTACACCAAAATTCCTGTATTTATTGTGTGAACGCTCCAAAACATTCACACATGGTTTTCTACACCAAAATTCATGTATTTATTGTGTGAATGCCCTAAAACATTCACACATGGTTTTCTACTCCAAAATTCATCTATTTATTGTGTGAACGCTCCAAAACATTCACACATGGTTTTCTACACCAAAATTCATGTATTTATTGTGTGAACGCTACAAAACATTCACACATGGTTTTCTACAGCAACATTCATCTATTTATTGTGTGAACACTCCAAAACATTCACATGGTTTTCTGCACCAAAATTAATGTATTTATTGTGTGAACGCTCCAAATAATTCACACATGGTTTTCTACACCAAAATTCCTGTATTTATTGTGTGAACGCTCCGAAACATTCACACATGGTTTTCTACACCAAAATTCCTGTATTTATTGTGTGAACGCTCCAAAACATTCACACATTGTTTTCTACACCAAAATTCCTGTATTTATTGTGTGAACGCTCCAAAACATTCACACATTGTTTTCTACACCAAAATTCATGTATTTATTGTGTGAACGCTCCAAAACATTCACACATTGTTTTCTACACCAAAATTCATCTATTTATTGTGTGAACGCTCCAAACATTCACACATTGTTTTCCACACCAACATTCATGTATTTATTGTGTGAACGCTCCAAAACATTCACACATTGTTTTCTACACCAAAATTCATCTATTTATTGTGTGAACGCTCCAAACATTCACACATTGTTTTCCACACCAACATTCATGTATTTATTGTGTGAACGCTCCAAAACATTCACACATGGTTTTCTACACCAAAATTCATGTATTTATTGTGTGAACACTCCAAAACATTCACACACATGGTTTTCTAAACCAAAATTCCTGTATTTATTGTGTGAACGCTCCAAAACATTCACACATGGTTTTCTACACTAAAATTCATATTTATTGTGTGAACACTCCAAAACATTCACACATGGTTTTCTACACCAAAATTCCTGTATTTATTGTGTGAACGCTGCAAAACATTCACACATGGTTTTCTACACCAAAATTCCTGTATTTATTGTGTGAACGCTCCAAAACATTCATACATGGTTTTCTACACCAAAATTCCTGTATTTATTGTGTGAACGCTCCAAAACATTCACACATGGTTTTCTACACCAAAATTCCTGTATTTATTGTGTGAACGCTCCAAAACATTCACACATTGTTTTCTACACCAAAATTCCTGTATTTATTGTGTGAACGCTCCAAAACATTCATACATGGTTTTCTACACCAAAATTCCTGTATTTATTGTGTGAACGCTCCAAAACATTCACACATGGTTTTCTACACCAAAATTCCTGTATTTATTGTGTGAACGCTCCAAAACATTCACACATTGTTTTCTACACCAAAATTCCTGTATTTATTGTGTGAACGCTCCAAAACATTCACACATGGTTTTCTACACCAAAATTCCTGTATTTATTGTGTGAACGCTCCAAAACATTCACACATTGTTTTCTACACCAAAATTCCTGTATTTATTGTGTGAACGCTCCAAAACATTCACACATTGTTTTCTACACCAAAATTCATGTATTTATTGTGTGAACGCTCCAAAACATTCACACATTGTTTTCTACACCAAAATTCATCTATTTATTGTGTGAACGCTCCAAACATTCACACATTGTTTTCCACACCAACATTCATGTATTTATTGTGTGAACGCTCCAAAACATTCACACATTGTTTTCTACACCAAAATTCATCTATTTATTGTGTGAACGCTCCAAACATTCACACATTGTTTTCCACACCAACATTCATGTATTTATTGTGTGAACGCTCCAAAACATTCACACATGGTTTTCTACACCAAAATTCATGTATTTATTGTGTGAACACTCCAAAACATTCACACACATGGTTTTCTAAACCAAAATTCCTGTATTTATTGTGTGAACGCTCCAAAACATTCACACATGGTTTTCTACACTAAAATTCATATTTATTGTGTGAACACTCCAAAACATTCACACATGGTTTTCTACACCAAAATTCCTGTATTTATTGTGTGAACGCTGCAAAACATTCACACATGGTTTTCTACACCAAAATTCCTGTATTTATTGTGTGAACGCTCCAAAACATTCATACATGGTTTTCTACACCAAAATTCCTGTATTTATTGTGTGAACGCTCCAAAACATTCACACATGGTTTTCTACACCAAAATTCATGTATTTATTGTGTGAACGCTACAAAACATTCACACATGTTTTTCTACAGCAACATTCATCTATTTATTGTGTGAACACTCCAAAACATTCACATGGTTTTCTGCACCAAAATTAATGTATTTATTGTGTGAACGCTCCAAATAATTCACACATGGTTTTCTACACCAAAATTCCTGTATTTATTGTGTGAACGCTCCAAAACATTCACACATGGTTTTCTACACCAAAATTCCTGTATTTATTGTGTGAACGCTCCAAAACATTCACACATGGTTTTCTACACCAAAATTCCTGTATTTATTGTGTGAACGCTCCAAAACATTCATACATGGTTTTCTACACCAAAATTCCTGTATTTATTGTGTGAACGCTCCAAAACATTCATACATGGTTTTCTACACCAAAATTCCTGTATTTATTGTGTGAACGCTCCAAAACATTCACACATGGTTTTCTACACCAAAATTCCTGTATTTATTGTGTGAACGCTCCAAAACATTCACACATTGTTTTCTACACCAAAATTCCTGTATTTATTGTGTGAACGCTCCAAAACATTCACACATGGTTTTCTACACCAAAATTCCTGTATTTATTGTGTGAACGCTCCAAAACATTCACACATTGTTTTCTACACCAAAATTCCTGTATTTATTGTGTGAACGCTCCAAAACATTCACACATTGTTTTCTACACCAAAATTCATGTATTTATTGTGTGAACGCTCCAAAACATTCACACATTGTTTTCTACACCAAAATTCATCTATTTATTGTGTGAACGCTCCAAACATTCACACATTGTTTTCCACACCAACATTCATGTATTTATTGTGTGAACGCTCCAAAACATTCACACATTGTTTTCTACACCAAAATTCATCTATTTATTGTGTGAACGCTCCAAACATTCACACATTGTTTTCCACACCAACATTCATGTATTTATTGTGTGAACGCTCCAAAACATTCACACATGGTTTTCTACACCAAAATTCATGTATTTATTGTGTGAACACTCCAAAACATTCACACACATGGTTTTCTAAACCAAAATTCCTGTATTTATTGTGTGAACGCTCCAAAACATTCACACATGGTTTTCTACACTAAAATTCATATTTATTGTGTGAACACTCCAAAACATTCACACATGGTTTTCTACACCAAAATTCCTGTATTTATTGTGTGAACGCTGCAAAACATTCACACATGGTTTTCTACACCAAAATTCCTGTATTTATTGTGTGAACGCTCCAAAACATTCATACATGGTTTTCTACACCAAAATTCCTGTATTTATTGTGTGAACGCTCCAAAACATTCACACATGGTTTTCTACACCAAAATTCCTGTATTTATTGTGTGAACGCTCCAAAACATTCACACATTGTTTTCTACACCAAAATTCCTGTATTTATTGTGTGAACGCTCCAAAACATTCACACATGGTTTTCTACACCAAAATTCCTGTATTTATTGTGTGAACGCTCCAAAACATTCACACATTGTTTTCTACACCAAAATTCCTGTATTTATTGTGTGAACGCTCCAAAACATTCACACATTGTTTTCTACACCAAAATTCATGTATTTATTGTGTGAACGCTCCAAAACATTCACACATTGTTTTCTACACCAAAATTCATCTATTTATTGTGTGAACGCTCCAAACATTCACACATTGTTTTCCACACCAACATTCATGTATTTATTGTGTGAACGCTCCAAAACATTCACACATTGTTTTCTACACCAAAATTCATCTATTTATTGTGTGAACGCTCCAAACATTCACACATTGTTTTCCACACCAACATTCATGTATTTATTGTGTGAACGCTCCAAAACATTCACACATGGTTTTCTACACCAAAATTCATGTATTTATTGTGTGAACACTCCAAAACATTCACACACATGGTTTTCTAAACCAAAATTCCTGTATTTATTGTGTGAACGCTCCAAAACATTCACACATGGTTTTCTACACTAAAATTCATATTTATTGTGTGAACACTCCAAAACATTCACACATGGTTTTCTACACCAAAATTCCTGTATTTATTGTGTGAACGCTGCAAAACATTCACACATGGTTTTCTACACCAAAATTCCTGTATTTATTGTGTGAACGCTCCAAAACATTCATACATGGTTTTCTACACCAAAATTCCTGTATTTATTGTGTGAACGCTCCAAAACATTCACACATGGTTTTCTACACCAAAATTCATGTATTTATTGTGTGAACGCTACAAAACATTCACACATGGTTTTCTACAGCAACATTCATCTATTTATTGTGTGAACACTCCAAAACATTCACATGGTTTTCTGCACCAAAATTAATGTATTTATTGTGTGAACGCTCCAAATAATTCACACATGGTTTTCTACACCAAAATTCCTGTATTTATTGTGTGAACGCTCCAAAACATTCACACATGGTTTTCTACACCAAAATTCATGTATTTATTGTGTGAATGCCCTAAAACATTCACACATGGTTTTCTACTCCAAAATTCATCTATTTATTGTGTGAACGCTCCAAAACATTCACACATGGTTTTCTACACCAAAATTAATGTATTTATTGTGTGAACGCTCCAAAACATTCACACACATGGTTTTCTACACCAAAATTCCTGTATTTATTGTGTGAATGTTGAATATTGTGTGAATACATGAATTTTGGTGTAGAAAACCATGTGTGAACGCTCCATTACATTCACACATGGTTTTCTACACCAAAATTCCTGTATTTATTGTGTGAACGCTCCAAACATTCACACATTGTTTTCCACACCAACATTCATGTATTTATTGTGTGAACACTCCAAAACATTCACACATTGTTTCATCTATTTATTGTGTGAACGCTCCAAAACATTCACACACATGGTTTTCTACACCAAAATTCATGTATTTATTGTGTGAACGCTCCAAAACATTCACACATGGTTTTCTGCACCAAAATTAATGTATTTATTGTGTGAACGCTCCAAAACATTCACACACATGGTTTTCTACACCAAAATTCCTGTATTTATTGTGTGAACGCTCCAAAACATTCACACATGGTTTTCTACACCAAAATTCATGTATTTATTGTGTGAATGCCCTAAAACATTCACACATGGTTTTCTACACCAAAATTCATGTATTTATTGTGTGAACGCTACAAAACATTCACACATGGTTTTCTACAGCAACATTCATGTATTTATTGTGTGAACACTCCAAAACATTCACATGGTTTTCTGCACCAAAATTAATGTATTTATTGTGTGAACGCTCCAAAACATTCACACACATGGTTTTCTACACCAAAATTCCTGTATTTATTGTGTGAATGTTGAAAATTGTGTGAATACATGAATTTTGGTGTAGAAAACCATGTGTGAACGCTCCATTACATTCACACATGGTTTTCTACACCAAAATTCCTGTATTTATTGTGTGAACGCTCCAAACATTCACACATTGTTTTCCACACCAACATTCATGTATTTATTGTGTGAACACTCCAAAACATTCACACATTGTTTCATCTATTTATTGTGTGAACGCTCCAAAACATTCACACACATGGTTTTCTACACCAAAATTCATGTATTTATTGTGTGAACGCTCCAAAACATTCACACATGGTTTTCTACACCAAAATTCCTGTATTTATTGTGTGAACGCTCCAAAACATTCACACATGGTTTTCTACACCAAAATTCATGTATTTATTGTGTGAATGCCCTAAAACATTCACACATGGTTTTCTACTCCAAAATTCATCTATTTATTGTGTGAACGCTCCAAAACATTCACACATGGTTTTCTACACCAAAATTCATGTATTTATTGTGTGAACGCTACAAAACATTCACACATGGTTTTCTACAGCAACATTCATCTATTTATTGTGTGAACACTCCAAAACATTCACATGGTTTTCTGCACCAAAATTAATGTATTTATTGTGTGAACGCTCCAAAACATTCACACACATGGTTTTCTACACCAAAATTCCTGTATTTATTGTGTGAATGTTGAATATTGTGTGAATACATGAATTTTGGTGTAGAAAACCATGTGTGAACGCTCCATTACATTCACACATGGTTTTCTACACCAAAATTCCTGTATTTATTGTGTGAACGCTCCAAACATTCACACATTGTTTTCCACACCAACATTCATGTATTTATTGTGTGAACACTCCAAAACATTCACACATTGTTTCATCTATTTATTGTGTGAACGCTCCAAAACATTCACACACATGGTTTTCTACACCAAAATTCATGTATTTATTGTGTGAACGCTCCAAAACATTCACACATGGTTTTCTACACCAAAATTCATGTATTTATTGTGTGAACGCTCCAAAACATTCACACATGGTTTTCTACACCAAAATTCATGTATTTATTGTGTGAATGCCCTAAAACATTCACACATGGTTTTCTACTCCAAAATTCATCTATTTATTGTGTGAACGCTCCAAAACATTCACACATGGTTTTCTACACCAAAATTCATGTATTTATTGTGTGAACGCTACAAAACATTCACACATGGTTTTCTACAGCAACATTCATCTATTTATTGTGTGAACACTCCAAAACATTCACATGGTTTTCTGCACCAAAATTAATGTATTTATTGTGTGAACGCTCCAAAACATTCACACACATGGTTTTCTACACCAAAATTCCTGTATTTATTGTGTGAATGTTGAATATTGTGTGAATACATGAATTTTGGTGTAGAAAACCATGTGTGAACGCTCCATTACATTCACACATGGTTTTCTACACCAAAATTCCTGTATTTATTGTGTGAACGCTCCAAACATTCACACATTGTTTTCCACACCAACATTCATGTATTTATTGTGTGAACACTCCAAAACATTCACACATTGTTTCATCTATTTATTGTGTGAACGCTCCAAAACATTCACACACATGGTTTTCTACACCAAAATTCATGTATTTATTGTGTGAACGCTCCAAAACATTCACACATGGTTTTCTACACCAAAATTCATGTATTTATTGTGTGAACACTCCAAAACATTCACACACATGGTTTTCTAAACCAAAATTCCTGTATTTATTGTGTGAACGCTCCAAAACATTCACACATGGTTTTCTACACTAAAATTCATATTTATTGTGTGAACACTCCAAAACATTCACACATGGTTTTCTACACCAAAATTCCTGTATTTATTGTGTGAACGCTGCAAAACATTCACACATGGTTTTCTACACCAAAATTCCTGTATTTATTGTGTGAACGCTCCAAAACATTCATACATGGTTTTCTACACCAAAATTCCTGTATTTATTGTGTGAACGCTCCAAAACATTCACACATGGTTTTCTACACCAAAATTCCTGTATTTATTGTGTGAACGCTCCAAAACATTCACACATTCTTTTCTACACCAAAATTCCTGTATTTATTGTGTGAACGCTCCAAAACATTCACACATGGTTTTCTACACCAAAATTCATGTATTTATTGTGTGAATGCCCTAAAACATTCACACATGGTTTTCTACTCCAAAATTCATCTATTTATTGTGTGAACGCTCCAAAACATTCACACATGGTTTTCTACACCAAAATTCATGTATTTATTGTGTGAACGCTACAAAACATTCACACATGGTTTTCTACAGCAACATTCATCTATTTATTGTGTGAACACTCCAAAACATTCACATGGTTTTCTGCACCAAAATTAATGTATTTATTGTGTGAACGCTCCAAATAATTCACACATGGTTTTCTACACCAAAATTCCTGTATTTATTGTGTGAACGCTCCAAAACATTCACACATGGTTTTCTACACCAAAATTCATGTATTTATTGTGTGAATGCCCTAAAACATTCACACATTGTTTTCTACACCAAAATTCATCTATTTATTGTGTGAACGCTCCAAACATTCACACATTGTTTTCCACACCAACATTCATGTATTTATTGTGTGAACGCTCCAAAACATTCACACATGGTTTTCTACACCAAAATTCATGTATTTATTGTGTGAACACTCCAAAACATTCACACACATGGTTTTCTAAACCAAAATTCCTGTATTTATTGTGTGAACGCTCCAAAACATTCACACATGGTTTTCTACACTAAAATTCATATTTATTGTGTGAACACTCCAAAACATTCACACATGGTTTTCTACACCAAAATTCCTGTATTTATTGTGTGAACGCTGCAAAACATTCACACATGGTTTTCTACACCAAAATTCCTGTATTTATTGTGTGAACGCTCCAAAACATTCATACATGGTTTTCTACACCAAAATTCCTGTATTTATTGTGTGAACGCTCCAAAACATTCACACATGGTTTTCTACACCAAAATTCCTGTATTTATTGTGTGAACGCTCCAAAACATTCACACATTGTTTTCTACACCAAAATTCCTGTATTTATTGTGTGAACGCTCCAAAACATTCACACATGGTTTTCTACACCAAAATTCCTGTATTTATTGTGTGAACGCTCCAAAACATTCACACATTGTTTTCTACACCAAAATTCCTGTATTTATTGTGTGAACGCTCCAAAACATTCACACATTGTTTTCTACACCAAAATTCATGTATTTATTGTGTGAACGCTCCAAAACATTCACACATTGTTTTCTACACCAAAATTCATCTATTTATTGTGTGAACGCTCCAAAACATTCACACATGGTTTTCTACACCAAAATTCCTGTATTTATTGTGTGAACGCTGCAAAACATTCACACATGGTTTTCTACACCAAAATTCCTGTATTTATTGTGTGAACGCTCCAAAACATTCACACATGGTTTTCTAAACCAAAATTCCTGTATTTATTGTGTGAACGCTCCAAAACATTCACACATGGTTTTCTACACCAAAATTCCTGTATTTATTGTGTGAACGCTGCAAAACATTCACACATGGTTTTCTACACCAAAATTCCTGTATTTATTGTGTGAACGCTCCAAAACATTCATACATGGTTTTCTACACCAAAATTCCTGTATTTATTGTGTGAACGCTCCAAAACATTCACACATGGTTTTCTACACCAAAATTCCTGTATTTATTGTGTGAACGCTCCAAAACATTCACACATTGTTTTCTACACCAAAATTCCTGTATTTATTGTGTGAACGCTCCAAAACATTCACACATGGTTTTCTACACCAAAATTCCTGTATTTATTGTGTGAACGCTCCAAAACATTCACACATTGTTTTCTACACCAAAATTCCTGTATTTATTGTGTGAACGCTCCAAAACATTCACACATTGTTTTCTACACCAAAATTCATGTATTTATTGTGTGAACGCTCCAAAACATTCACACATTGTTTTCTACACCAAAATTCATCTATTTATTGTGTGAACGCTCCAAACATTCACACATTGTTTTCCACACCAACATTCATGTATTTATTGTGTGAACGCTCCAAAACATTCACACATTGTTTTCTACACCAAAATTCATCTATTTATTGTGTGAACGCTCCAAACATTCACACATTGTTTTCCACACCAACATTCATGTATTTATTGTGTGAACGCTCCAAAACATTCACACATGGTTTTCTACACCAAAATTCATGTATTTATTGTGTGAACACTCCAAAACATTCACACACATGGTTTTCTAAACCAAAATTCCTGTATTTATTGTGTGAACGCTCCAAAACATTCACACATGGTTTTCTACACTAAAATTCATATTTATTGTGTGAACACTCCAAAACATTCACACATGGTTTTCTACACCAAAATTCCTGTATTTATTGTGTGAACGCTGCAAAACATTCACACATGGTTTTCTACACCAAAATTCCTGTATTTATTGTGTGAACGCTCCAAAACATTCATACATGGTTTTCTACACCAAAATTCCTGTATTTATTGTGTGAACGCTCCAAAACATTCACACATGGTTTTCTACACCAAAATTCATGTATTTATTGTGTGAACGCTACAAAACATTCACACATGGTTTTCTACAGCAACATTCATCTATTTATTGTGTGAACACTCCAAAACATTCACATGGTTTTCTGCACCAAAATTAATGTATTTATTGTGTGAACGCTCCAAATAATTCACACATGGTTTTCTACACCAAAATTCCTGTATTTATTGTGTGAACGCTCCAAAACATTCACACATGGTTTTCTACACCAAAATTCATGTATTTATTGTGTGAATGCCCTAAAACATTCACACATGGTTTTCTACTCCAAAATTCATCTATTTATTGTGTGAACGCTCCAAAACATTCACACATGGTTTTCTACACCAAAATTAATGTATTTATTGTGTGAACGCTCCAAAACATTCACACACATGGTTTTCTACACCAAAATTCCTGTATTTATTGTGTGAATGTTGAATATTGTGTGAATACATGAATTTTGGTGTAGAAAACCATGTGTGAACGCTCCATTACATTCACACATGGTTTTCTACACCAAAATTCCTGTATTTATTGTGTGAACGCTCCAAACATTCACACATTGTTTTCCACACCAACATTCATGTATTTATTGTGTGAACACTCCAAAACATTCACACATTGTTTCATCTATTTATTGTGTGAACGCTCCAAAACATTCACACACATGGTTTTCTACACCAAAATTCATGTATTTATTGTGTGAACGCTCCAAAACATTCACACATGGTTTTCTGCACCAAAATTAATGTATTTATTGTGTGAACGCTCCAAAACATTCACACACATGGTTTTCTACACCAAAATTCCTGTATTTATTGTGTGAACGCTCCAAAACATTCACACATGGTTTTCTACACCAAAATTCATGTATTTATTGTGTGAATGCCCTAAAACATTCACACATGGTTTTCTACACCAAAATTCATGTATTTATTGTGTGAACGCTACAAAACATTCACACATGGTTTTCTACAGCAACATTCATGTATTTATTGTGTGAACACTCCAAAACATTCACATGGTTTTCTGCACCAAAATTAATGTATTTATTGTGTGAACGCTCCAAAACATTCACACACATGGTTTTCTACACCAAAATTCCTGTATTTATTGTGTGAATGTTGAAAATTGTGTGAATACATGAATTTTGGTGTAGAAAACCATGTGTGAACGCTCCATTACATTCACACATGGTTTTCTACACCAAAATTCCTGTATTTATTGTGTGAACGCTCCAAACATTCACACATTGTTTTCCACACCAACATTCATGTATTTATTGTGTGAACACTCCAAAACATTCACACATTGTTTCATCTATTTATTGTGTGAACGCTCCAAAACATTCACACACATGGTTTTCTACACCAAAATTCATGTATTTATTGTGTGAACGCTCCAAAACATTCACACATGGTTTTCTGCACCAAAATTAATGTATTTATTGTGTGAACGCTCCAAAACATTCACACATGGTTTTCTACACCAAAATTCCTGTATTTATTGTGTGAACGCTCCAAAACATTCACACATGGTTTTCTACACCAAAATTCATGTATTTATTGTGTGAATGCCCTAAAACATTCACACATGGTTTTCTACTCCAAAATTCATCTATTTATTGTGTGAACGCTCCAAAACATTCACACATGGTTTTCTACACCAAAATTCATGTATTTATTGTGTGAACGCTACAAAACATTCACACATGGTTTTCTACAGCAACATTCATCTATTTATTGTGTGAACACTCCAAAACATTCACATGGTTTTCTGCACCAAAATTAATGTATTTATTGTGTGAACGCTCCAAAACATTCACACACATGGTTTTCTACACCAAAATTCCTGTATTTATTGTGTGAATGTTGAATATTGTGTGAATACATGAATTTTGGTGTAGAAAACCATGTGTGAACGCTCCATTACATTCACACATGGTTTTCTACACCAAAATTCCTGTATTTATTGTGTGAACGCTCCAAACATTCACACATTGTTTTCCACACCAACATTCATGTATTTATTGTGTGAACACTCCAAAACATTCACACATTGTTTCATCTATTTATTGTGTGAACGCTCCAAAACATTCACACACATGGTTTTCTACACCAAAATTCATGTATTTATTGTGTGAACGCTCCAAAACATTCACACATGGTTTTCTACACCAAAATTCATGTATTTATTGTGTGAACACTCCAAAACATTCACACACATGGTTTTCTAAACCAAAATTCCTGTATTTATTGTGTGAACGCTCCAAAACATTCACACATGGTTTTCTACACTAAAATTCATATTTATTGTGTGAACACTCCAAAACATTCACACATGGTTTTCTACACCAAAATTCCTGTATTTATTGTGTGAACGCTGCAAAACATTCACACATGGTTTTCTACACCAAAATTCCTGTATTTATTGTGTGAACGCTCCAAAACATTCATACATGGTTTTCTACACCAAAATTCCTGTATTTATTGTGTGAACGCTCCAAAACATTCACACATGGTTTTCTACACCAAAATTCCTGTATTTATTGTGTGAACGCTCCAAAACATTCACACATTCTTTTCTACACCAAAATTCCTGTATTTATTGTGTGAACGCTCCAAAACATTCACACATGGTTTTCTACACCAAAATTCATGTATTTATTGTGTGAATGCCCTAAAACATTCACACATGGTTTTCTACTCCAAAATTCATCTATTTATTGTGTGAACGCTCCAAAACATTCACACATGGTTTTCTACACCAAAATTCATGTATTTATTGTGTGAACGCTACAAAACATTCACACATGGTTTTCTACAGCAACATTCATCTATTTATTGTGTGAACACTCCAAAACATTCACATGGTTTTCTGCACCAAAATTAATGTATTTATTGTGTGAACGCTCCAAATAATTCACACATGGTTTTCTACACCAAAATTCCTGTATTTATTGTGTGAACGCTCCGAAACATTCACACATGGTTTTCTACACCAAAATTCCTGTATTTATTGTGTGAACGCTCCAAAACATTCACACATTGTTTTCTACACCAAAATTCCTGTATTTATTGTGTGAACGCTCCAAAACATTCACACATTGTTTTCTACACCAAAATTCATGTATTTATTGTGTGAACGCTCCAAAACATTCACACATTGTTTTCTACACCAAAATTCATCTATTTATTGTGTGAACGCTCCAAACATTCACACATTGTTTTCCACACCAACATTCATGTATTTATTGTGTGAACGCTCCAAAACATTCACACATTGTTTTCTACACCAAAATTCATCTATTTATTGTGTGAACGCTCCAAACATTCACACATTGTTTTCCACACCAACATTCATGTATTTATTGTGTGAACGCTCCAAAACATTCACACATGGTTTTCTACACCAAAATTCATGTATTTATTGTGTGAACACTCCAAAACATTCACACACATGGTTTTCTAAACCAAAATTCCTGTATTTATTGTGTGAACGCTCCAAAACATTCACACATGGTTTTCTACACTAAAATTCATATTTATTGTGTGAACACTCCAAAACATTCACACATGGTTTTCTACACCAAAATTCCTGTATTTATTGTGTGAACGCTGCAAAACATTCACACATGGTTTTCTACACCAAAATTCCTGTATTTATTGTGTGAACGCTCCAAAACATTCATACATGGTTTTCTACACCAAAATTCCTGTATTTATTGTGTGAACGCTCCAAAACATTCACACATGGTTTTCTACACCAAAATTCCTGTATTTATTGTGTGAACGCTCCAAAACATTCACACATTGTTTTCTACACCAAAATTCCTGTATTTATTGTGTGAACGCTCCAAAACATTCATACATGGTTTTCTACACCAAAATTCCTGTATTTATTGTGTGAACGCTCCAAAACATTCACACATGGTTTTCTACACCAAAATTCCTGTATTTATTGTGTGAACGCTCCAAAACATTCACACATTGTTTTCTACACCAAAATTCCTGTATTTATTGTGTGAACGCTCCAAAACATTCACACATGGTTTTCTACACCAAAATTCCTGTATTTATTGTGTGAACGCTCCAAAACATTCACACATTGTTTTCTACACCAAAATTCCTGTATTTATTGTGTGAACGCTCCAAAACATTCACACATTGTTTTCTACACCAAAATTCATGTATTTATTGTGTGAACGCTCCAAAACATTCACACATTGTTTTCTACACCAAAATTCATCTATTTATTGTGTGAACGCTCCAAACATTCACACATTGTTTTCCACACCAACATTCATGTATTTATTGTGTGAACGCTCCAAAACATTCACACATTGTTTTCTACACCAAAATTCATCTATTTATTGTGTGAACGCTCCAAACATTCACACATTGTTTTCCACACCAACATTCATGTATTTATTGTGTGAACGCTCCAAAACATTCACACATGGTTTTCTACACCAAAATTCATGTATTTATTGTGTGAACACTCCAAAACATTCACACACATGGTTTTCTAAACCAAAATTCCTGTATTTATTGTGTGAACGCTCCAAAACATTCACACATGGTTTTCTACACTAAAATTCATATTTATTGTGTGAACACTCCAAAACATTCACACATGGTTTTCTACACCAAAATTCCTGTATTTATTGTGTGAACGCTGCAAAACATTCACACATGGTTTTCTACACCAAAATTCCTGTATTTATTGTGTGAACGCTCCAAAACATTCATACATGGTTTTCTACACCAAAATTCCTGTATTTATTGTGTGAACGCTCCAAAACATTCACACATGGTTTTCTACACCAAAATTCATGTATTTATTGTGTGAACGCTACAAAACATTCACACATGTTTTTCTACAGCAACATTCATCTATTTATTGTGTGAACACTCCAAAACATTCACATGGTTTTCTGCACCAAAATTAATGTATTTATTGTGTGAACGCTCCAAATAATTCACACATGGTTTTCTACACCAAAATTCCTGTATTTATTGTGTGAACGCTCCAAAACATTCACACATGGTTTTCTACACCAAAATTCCTGTATTTATTGTGTGAACGCTCCAAAACATTCACACATGGTTTTCTACACCAAAATTCCTGTATTTATTGTGTGAACGCTCCAAAACATTCATACATGGTTTTCTACACCAAAATTCCTGTATTTATTGTGTGAACGCTCCAAAACATTCATACATGGTTTTCTACACCAAAATTCCTGTATTTATTGTGTGAACGCTCCAAAACATTCACACATGGTTTTCTACACCAAAATTCCTGTATTTATTGTGTGAACGCTCCAAAACATTCACACATTGTTTTCTACACCAAAATTCCTGTATTTATTGTGTGAACGCTCCAAAACATTCACACATGGTTTTCTACACCAAAATTCCTGTATTTATTGTGTGAACGCTCCAAAACATTCACACATTGTTTTCTACACCAAAATTCCTGTATTTATTGTGTGAACGCTCCAAAACATTCACACATTGTTTTCTACACCAAAATTCATGTATTTATTGTGTGAACGCTCCAAAACATTCACACATTGTTTTCTACACCAAAATTCATCTATTTATTGTGTGAACGCTCCAAACATTCACACATTGTTTTCCACACCAACATTCATGTATTTATTGTGTGAACGCTCCAAAACATTCACACATTGTTTTCTACACCAAAATTCATCTATTTATTGTGTGAACGCTCCAAACATTCACACATTGTTTTCCACACCAACATTCATGTATTTATTGTGTGAACGCTCCAAAACATTCACACATGGTTTTCTACACCAAAATTCATGTATTTATTGTGTGAACACTCCAAAACATTCACACACATGGTTTTCTAAACCAAAATTCCTGTATTTATTGTGTGAACGCTCCAAAACATTCACACATGGTTTTCTACACTAAAATTCATATTTATTGTGTGAACACTCCAAAACATTCACACATGGTTTTCTACACCAAAATTCCTGTATTTATTGTGTGAACGCTGCAAAACATTCACACATGGTTTTCTACACCAAAATTCCTGTATTTATTGTGTGAACGCTCCAAAACATTCATACATGGTTTTCTACACCAAAATTCCTGTATTTATTGTGTGAACGCTCCAAAACATTCACACATGGTTATCTACACCAAAATTCCTGTATTTATTGTGTGAACGCTCCAAAACATTCACACATTGTTTTCTACACCAAAATTCCTGTATTTATTGTGTGAACGCTCCAAAACATTCACACATGGTTTTCTACACCAAAATTCCTGTATTTATTGTGTGAACGCTCCAAAACATTCACACATTGTTTTCTACACCAAAATTCCTGTATTTATTGTGTGAACGCTCCAAAACATTCACACATTGTTTTCTACACCAAAATTCATGTATTTATTGTGTGAACGCTCCAAAACATTCACACATTGTTTTCTACACCAAAATTCATCTATTTATTGTGTGAACGCTCCAAACATTCACACATTGTTTTCCACACCAACATTCATGTATTTATTGTGTGAACGCTCCAAAACATTCACACATTGTTTTCTACACCAAAATTCATCTATTTATTGTGTGAACGCTCCAAACATTCACACATTGTTTTCCACACCAACATTCATGTATTTATTGTGTGAACGCTCCAAAACATTCACACATGGTTTTCTACACCAAAATTCATGTATTTATTGTGTGAACACTCCAAAACATTCACACACATGGTTTTCTAAACCAAAATTCCTGTATTTATTGTGTGAACGCTCCAAAACATTCACACATGGTTTTCTACACTAAAATTCATATTTATTGTGTGAACACTCCAAAACATTCACACATGGTTTTCTACACCAAAATTCCTGTATTTATTGTGTGAACGCTGCAAAACATTCACACATGGTTTTCTACACCAAAATTCCTGTATTTATTGTGTGAACGCTCCAAAACATTCATACATGGTTTTCTACACCAAAATTCCTGTATTTATTGTGTGAACGCTCCAAAACATTCACACATGGTTTTCTACACCAAAATTCATGTATTTATTGTGTGAACGCTACAAAACATTCACACATGGTTTTCTACAGCAACATTCATCTATTTATTGTGTGAACACTCCAAAACATTCACATGGTTTTCTGCACCAAAATTAATGTATTTATTGTGTGAACGCTCCAAATAATTCACACATGGTTTTCTACACCAAAATTCCTGTATTTATTGTGTGAACGCTCCAAAACATTCACACATGGTTTTCTACACCAAAATTCATGTATTTATTGTGTGAATGCCCTAAAACATTCACACATGGTTTTCTACTCCAAAATTCATCTATTTATTGTGTGAACGCTCCAAAACATTCACACATGGTTTTCTACACCAAAATTAATGTATTTATTGTGTGAACGCTCCAAAACATTCACACACATGGTTTTCTACACCAAAATTCCTGTATTTATTGTGTGAATGTTGAATATTGTGTGAATACATGAATTTTGGTGTAGAAAACCATGTGTGAACGCTCCATTACATTCACACATGGTTTTCTACACCAAAATTCCTGTATTTATTGTGTGAACGCTCCAAACATTCACACATTGTTTTCCACACCAACATTCATGTATTTATTGTGTGAACACTCCAAAACATTCACACATTGTTTCATCTATTTATTGTGTGAACGCTCCAAAACATTCACACACATGGTTTTCTACACCAAAATTCATGTATTTATTGTGTGAACGCTCCAAAACATTCACACATGGTTTTCTGCACCAAAATTAATGTATTTATTGTGTGAACGCTCCAAAACATTCACACACATGGTTTTCTACACCAAAATTCCTGTATTTATTGTGTGAACGCTCCAAAACATTCACACATGGTTTTCTACACCAAAATTCATGTATTTATTGTGTGAATGCCCTAAAACATTCACACATGGTTTTCTACACCAAAATTCATGTATTTATTGTGTGAACGCTACAAAACATTCACACATGGTTTTCTACAGCAACATTCATGTATTTATTGTGTGAACACTCCAAAACATTCACATGGTTTTCTGCACCAAAATTAATGTATTTATTGTGTGAACGCTCCAAAACATTCACACACATGGTTTTCTACACCAAAATTCCTGTATTTATTGTGTGAATGTTGAAAATTGTGTGAATACATGAATTTTGGTGTAGAAAACCATGTGTGAACGCTCCATTACATTCACACATGGTTTTCTACACCAAAATTCCTGTATTTATTGTGTGAACGCTCCAAACATTCACACATTGTTTTCCACACCAACATTCATGTATTTATTGTGTGAACACTCCAAAACATTCACACATTGTTTCATCTATTTATTGTGTGAACGCTCCAAAACATTCACACACATGGTTTTCTACACCAAAATTCATGTATTTATTGTGTGAACGCTCCAAAACATTCACACATGGTTTTCTGCACCAAAATTAATGTATTTATTGTGTGAACGCTCCAAAACATTCACACATGGTTTTCTACACCAAAATTCCTGTATTTATTGTGTGAACGCTCCAAAACATTCACACATGGTTTTCTACACCAAAATTCATGTATTTATTGTGTGAATGCCCTAAAACATTCACACATGGTTTTCTACTCCAAAATTCATCTATTTATTGTGTGAACGCTCCAAAACATTCACACATGGTTTTCTACACCAAAATTCATGTATTTATTGTGTGAACGCTACAAAACATTCACACATGGTTTTCTACAGCAACATTCATCTATTTATTGTGTGAACACTCCAAAACATTCACATGGTTTTCTGCACCAAAATTAATGTATTTATTGTGTGAACGCTCCAAAACATTCACACACATGGTTTTCTACACCAAAATTCCTGTATTTATTGTGTGAATGTTGAATATTGTGTGAATACATGAATTTTGGTGTAGAAAACCATGTGTGAACGCTCCATTACATTCACACATGGTTTTCTACACCAAAATTCCTGTATTTATTGTGTGAACGCTCCAAACATTCACACATTGTTTTCCACACCAACATTCATGTATTTATTGTGTGAACACTCCAAAACATTCACACATTGTTTCATCTATTTATTGTGTGAACGCTCCAAAACATTCACACACATGGTTTTCTACACCAAAATTCATGTATTTATTGTGTGAACGCTCCAAAACATTCACACATGGTTTTCTACACCAAAATTCATGTATTTATTGTGTGAACGCTCCAAAACATTCACACATGGTTTTCTACACCAAAATTCATGTATTTATTGTGTGAATGCCCTAAAACATTCACACATGGTTTTCTACTCCAAAATTCATCTATTTATTGTGTGAACGCTCCAAAACATTCACACATGGTTTTCTACACCAAAATTCATGTATTTATTGTGTGAACGCTACAAAACATTCACACATGGTTTTCTACAGCAACATTCATCTATTTATTGTGTGAACACTCCAAAACATTCACATGGTTTTCTGCACCAAAATTAATGTATTTATTGTGTGAACGCTCCAAAACATTCACACACATGGTTTTCTACACCAAAATTCCTGTATTTATTGTGTGAATGTTGAATATTGTGTGAATACATGAATTTTGGTGTAGAAAACCATGTGTGAACGCTCCATTACATTCACACATGGTTTTCTACACCAAAATTCCTGTATTTATTGTGTGAACGCTCCAAACATTCACACATTGTTTTCCACACCAACATTCATGTATTTATTGTGTGAACACTCCAAAACATTCACACATTGTTTCATCTATTTATTGTGTGAACGCTCCAAAACATTCACACACATGGTTTTCTACACCAAAATTCATGTATTTATTGTGTGAACGCTCCAAAACATTCACACATGGTTTTCTACACCAAAATTCATGTATTTATTGTGTGAACACTCCAAAACATTCACACACATGGTTTTCTAAACCAAAATTCCTGTATTTATTGTGTGAACGCTCCAAAACATTCACACATGGTTTTCTACACTAAAATTCATATTTATTGTGTGAACACTCCAAAACATTCACACATGGTTTTCTACACCAAAATTCCTGTATTTATTGTGTGAACGCTGCAAAACATTCACACATGGTTTTCTACACCAAAATTCCTGTATTTATTGTGTGAACGCTCCAAAACATTCATACATGGTTTTCTACACCAAAATTCCTGTATTTATTGTGTGAACGCTCCAAAACATTCACACATGGTTTTCTACACCAAAATTCCTGTATTTATTGTGTGAACGCTCCAAAACATTCACACATTCTTTTCTACACCAAAATTCCTGTATTTATTGTGTGAACGCTCCAAAACATTCACACATGGTTTTCTACACCAAAATTCATGTATTTATTGTGTGAATGCCCTAAAACATTCACACATGGTTTTCTACTCCAAAATTCATCTATTTATTGTGTGAACGCTCCAAAACATTCACACATGGTTTTCTACACCAAAATTCATGTATTTATTGTGTGAACGCTACAAAACATTCACACATGGTTTTCTACAGCAACATTCATCTATTTATTGTGTGAACACTCCAAAACATTCACATGGTTTTCTGCACCAAAATTAATGTATTTATTGTGTGAACGCTCCAAATAATTCACACATGGTTTTCTACACCAAAATTCCTGTATTTATTGTGTGAACGCTCCAAAACATTCACACATGGTTTTCTACACCAAAATTCATGTATTTATTGTGTGAATGCCCTAAAACATTCACACATTGTTTTCTACACCAAAATTCATCTATTTATTGTGTGAACGCTCCAAACATTCACACATTGTTTTCCACACCAACATTCATGTATTTATTGTGTGAACGCTCCAAAACATTCACACATGGTTTTCTACACCAAAATTCATGTATTTATTGTGTGAACACTCCAAAACATTCACACACATGGTTTTCTAAACCAAAATTCCTGTATTTATTGTGTGAACGCTCCAAAACATTCACACATGGTTTTCTACACTAAAATTCATATTTATTGTGTGAACACTCCAAAACATTCACACATGGTTTTCTACACCAAAATTCCTGTATTTATTGTGTGAACGCTGCAAAACATTCACACATGGTTTTCTACACCAAAATTCCTGTATTTATTGTGTGAACGCTCCAAAACATTCATACATGGTTTTCTACACCAAAATTCCTGTATTTATTGTGTGAACGCTCCAAAACATTCACACATGGTTTTCTACACCAAAATTCCTGTATTTATTGTGTGAACGCTCCAAAACATTCACACATTGTTTTCTACACCAAAATTCCTGTATTTATTGTGTGAACGCTCCAAAACATTCACACATGGTTTTCTACACCAAAATTCCTGTATTTATTGTGTGAACGCTCCAAAACATTCACACATTGTTTTCTACACCAAAATTCCTGTATTTATTGTGTGAACGCTCCAAAACATTCACACATTGTTTTCTACACCAAAATTCATGTATTTATTGTGTGAACGCTCCAAAACATTCACACATTGTTTTCTACACCAAAATTCATCTATTTATTGTGTGAACGCTCCAAACATTCACACATTGTTTTCCACACCAACATTCATGTATTTATTGTGTGAACGCTCCAAAACATTCACACATTGTTTTCTACACCAAAATTCATCTATTTATTGTGTGAACGCTCCAAACATTCACACATTGTTTTCCACACCAACATTCATGTATTTATTGTGTGAACGCTCCAAAACATTCACACATGGTTTTCTACACCAAAATTCATGTATTTATTGTGTGAACACTCCAAAACATTCACACACATGGTTTTCTAAACCAAAATTCCTGTATTTATTGTGTGAACGCTCCAAAACATTCACACATGGTTTTCTACACTAAAATTCATATTTATTGTGTGAACACTCCAAAACATTCACACATGGTTTTCTACACCAAAATTCCTGTATTTATTGTGTGAACGCTGCAAAACATTCACACATGGTTTTCTACACCAAAATTCCTGTATTTATTGTGTGAACGCTCCAAAACATTCATACATGGTTTTCTACACCAAAATTCCTGTATTTATTGTGTGAACGCTCCAAAACATTCACACATGGTTTTCTACACCAAAATTCATGTATTTATTGTGTGAACGCTACAAAACATTCACACATGGTTTTCTACAGCAACATTCATCTATTTATTGTGTGAACACTCCAAAACATTCACATGGTTTTCTGCACCAAAATTAATGTATTTATTGTGTGAACGCTCCAAATAATTCACACATGGTTTTCTACACCAAAATTCCTGTATTTATTGTGTGAACGCTCCAAAACATTCACACATGGTTTTCTACACCAAAATTCATGTATTTATTGTGTGAATGCCCTAAAACATTCACACATGGTTTTCTACTCCAAAATTCATCTATTTATTGTGTGAACGCTCCAAAACATTCACACATGGTTTTCTACACCAAAATTAATGTATTTATTGTGTGAACGCTCCAAAACATTCACACACATGGTTTTCTACACCAAAATTCCTGTATTTATTGTGTGAATGTTGAATATTGTGTGAATACATGAATTTTGGTGTAGAAAACCATGTGTGAACGCTCCATTACATTCACACATGGTTTTCTACACCAAAATTCCTGTATTTATTGTGTGAACGCTCCAAACATTCACACATTGTTTTCCACACCAACATTCATGTATTTATTGTGTGAACACTCCAAAACATTCACACATTGTTTCATCTATTTATTGTGTGAACGCTCCAAAACATTCACACACATGGTTTTCTACACCAAAATTCATGTATTTATTGTGTGAACGCTCCAAAACATTCACACATGGTTTTCTGCACCAAAATTAATGTATTTATTGTGTGAACGCTCCAAAACATTCACACACATGGTTTTCTACACCAAAATTCCTGTATTTATTGTGTGAACGCTCCAAAACATTCACACATGGTTTTCTACACCAAAATTCATGTATTTATTGTGTGAATGCCCTAAAACATTCACACATGGTTTTCTACACCAAAATTCATGTATTTATTGTGTGAATGCCCTAAAACATTCACACATGGTTTTCTACTCCAAAATTCATCTATTTATTGTGTGAACGCTCCAAAACATTCACACATGGTTTTCTACACCAAAATTCATGTATTTATTGTGTGAACGCTACAAAACATTCACACATGGTTTTCTACAGCAACATTCATCTATTTATTGTGTGAACACTCCAAAACATTCACATGGTTTTCTGCACCAAAATTAATGTATTTATTGTGTGAACGCTCCAAAACATTCACACACATGGTTTTCTACACCAAAATTCCTGTATTTATTGTGTGAATGTTGAATATTGTGTGAATACATGAATTTTGGTGTAGAAAACCATGTGTGAACGCTCCATTACATTCACACATGGTTTTCTACACCAAAATTCCTGTATTTATTGTGTGAACGCTCCAAACATTCACACATTGTTTTCCACACCAACATTCATGTATTTATTGTGTGAACACTCCAAAACATTCACACATTGTTTCATCTATTTATTGTGTGAACGCTCCAAAACATTCACACACATGGTTTTCTACACCAAAATTCATGTATTTATTGTGTGAACGCTCCAAAACATTCACACATGGTTTTCTACACCAAAATTCATGTATTTATTGTGTGAACACTCCAAAACATTCACACACATGGTTTTCTAAACCAAAATTCCTGTATTTATTGTGTGAACGCTCCAAAACATTCACACATGGTTTTCTACACTAAAATTCATATTTATTGTGTGAACACTCCAAAACATTCACACATGGTTTTCTACACCAAAATTCCTGTATTTATTGTGTGAACGCTGCAAAACATTCACACATGGTTTTCTACACCAAAATTCCTGTATTTATTGTGTGAACGCTCCAAAACATTCATACATGGTTTTCTACACCAAAATTCCTGTATTTATTGTGTGAACGCTCCAAAACATTCACACATGGTTTTCTACACCAAAATTCCTGTATTTATTGTGTGAACGCTCCAAAACATTCACACATTCTTTTCTACACCAAAATTCCTGTATTTATTGTGTGAACGCTCCAAAACATTCACACATGGTTTTCTACACCAAAATTCATGTATTTATTGTGTGAATGCCCTAAAACATTCACACATGGTTTTCTACTCCAAAATTCATCTATTTATTGTGTGAACGCTCCAAAACATTCACACATGGTTTTCTACACCAAAATTCATGTATTTATTGTGTGAACGCTACAAAACATTCACACATGGTTTTCTACAGCAACATTCATCTATTTATTGTGTGAACACTCCAAAACATTCACATGGTTTTCTGCACCAAAATTAATGTATTTATTGTGTGAACGCTCCAAATAATTCACACATGGTTTTCTACACCAAAATTCCTGTATTTATTGTGTGAACGCTCCGAAACATTCACACATGGTTTTCTACACCAAAATTCCTGTATTTATTGTGTGAACGCTCCAAAACATTCACACATTGTTTTCTACACCAAAATTCCTGTATTTATTGTGTGAACGCTCCAAAACATTCACACATTGTTTTCTACACCAAAATTCATGTATTTATTGTGTGAACGCTCCAAAACATTCACACATTGTTTTCTACACCAAAATTCATCTATTTATTGTGTGAACGCTCCAAACATTCACACATTGTTTTCCACACCAACATTCATGTATTTATTGTGTGAACGCTCCAAAACATTCACACATTGTTTTCTACACCAAAATTCATCTATTTATTGTGTGAACGCTCCAAACATTCACACATTGTTTTCCACACCAACATTCATGTATTTATTGTGTGAACGCTCCAAAACATTCACACATGGTTTTCTACACCAAAATTCATGTATTTATTGTGTGAACACTCCAAAACATTCACACACATGGTTTTCTAAACCAAAATTCCTGTATTTATTGTGTGAACGCTCCAAAACATTCACACATGGTTTTCTACACTAAAATTCATATTTATTGTGTGAACACTCCAAAACATTCACACATGGTTTTCTACACCAAAATTCCTGTATTTATTGTGTGAACGCTGCAAAACATTCACACATGGTTTTCTACACCAAAATTCCTGTATTTATTGTGTGAACGCTCCAAAACATTCATACATGGTTTTCTACACCAAAATTCCTGTATTTATTGTGTGAACGCTCCAAAACATTCACACATGGTTTTCTACACCAAAATTCCTGTATTTATTGTGTGAACGCTCCAAAACATTCACACATTGTTTTCTACACCAAAATTCCTGTATTTATTGTGTGAACGCTCCAAAACATTCATACATGGTTTTCTACACCAAAATTCCTGTATTTATTGTGTGAACGCTCCAAAACATTCACACATGGTTTTCTACACCAAAATTCCTGTATTTATTGTGTGAACGCTCCAAAACATTCACACATTGTTTTCTACACCAAAATTCCTGTATTTATTGTGTGAACGCTCCAAAACATTCACACATGGTTTTCTACACCAAAATTCCTGTATTTATTGTGTGAACGCTCCAAAACATTCACACATTGTTTTCTACACCAAAATTCCTGTATTTATTGTGTGAACGCTCCAAAACATTCACACATTGTTTTCTACACCAAAATTCATGTATTTATTGTGTGAACGCTCCAAAACATTCACACATTGTTTTCTACACCAAAATTCATCTATTTATTGTGTGAACGCTCCAAACATTCACACATTGTTTTCCACACCAACATTCATGTATTTATTGTGTGAACGCTCCAAAACATTCACACATTGTTTTCTACACCAAAATTCATCTATTTATTGTGTGAACGCTCCAAACATTCACACATTGTTTTCCACACCAACATTCATGTATTTATTGTGTGAACGCTCCAAAACATTCACACATGGTTTTCTACACCAAAATTCATGTATTTATTGTGTGAACACTCCAAAACATTCACACACATGGTTTTCTAAACCAAAATTCCTGTATTTATTGTGTGAACGCTCCAAAACATTCACACATGGTTTTCTACACTAAAATTCATATTTATTGTGTGAACACTCCAAAACATTCACACATGGTTTTCTACACCAAAATTCCTGTATTTATTGTGTGAACGCTGCAAAACATTCACACATGGTTTTCTACACCAAAATTCCTGTATTTATTGTGTGAACGCTCCAAAACATTCATACATGGTTTTCTACACCAAAATTCCTGTATTTATTGTGTGAACGCTCCAAAACATTCACACATGGTTTTCTACACCAAAATTCATGTATTTATTGTGTGAACGCTACAAAACATTCACACATGTTTTTCTACAGCAACATTCATCTATTTATTGTGTGAACACTCCAAAACATTCACATGGTTTTCTGCACCAAAATTAATGTATTTATTGTGTGAACGCTCCAAATAATTCACACATGGTTTTCTACACCAAAATTCCTGTATTTATTGTGTGAACGCTCCAAAACATTCACACATGGTTTTCTACACCAAAATTCCTGTATTTATTGTGTGAACGCTCCAAAACATTCACACATGGTTTTCTACACCAAAATTCCTGTATTTATTGTGTGAACGCTCCAAAACATTCATACATGGTTTTCTACACCAAAATTCCTGTATTTATTGTGTGAACGCTCCAAAACATTCATACATGGTTTTCTACACCAAAATTCCTGTATTTATTGTGTGAACGCTCCAAAACATTCACACATGGTTTTCTACACCAAAATTCCTGTATTTATTGTGTGAACGCTCCAAAACATTCACACATTGTTTTCTACACCAAAATTCCTGTATTTATTGTGTGAACGCTCCAAAACATTCACACATGGTTTTCTACACCAAAATTCCTGTATTTATTGTGTGAACGCTCCAAAACATTCACACATTGTTTTCTACACCAAAATTCCTGTATTTATTGTGTGAACGCTCCAAAACATTCACACATTGTTTTCTACACCAAAATTCATGTATTTATTGTGTGAACGCTCCAAAACATTCACACATTGTTTTCTACACCAAAATTCATCTATTTATTGTGTGAACGCTCCAAACATTCACACATTGTTTTCCACACCAACATTCATGTATTTATTGTGTGAACGCTCCAAAACATTCACACATTGTTTTCTACACCAAAATTCATCTATTTATTGTGTGAACGCTCCAAACATTCACACATTGTTTTCCACACCAACATTCATGTATTTATTGTGTGAACGCTCCAAAACATTCACACATGGTTTTCTACACCAAAATTCATGTATTTATTGTGTGAACACTCCAAAACATTCACACACATGGTTTTCTAAACCAAAATTCCTGTATTTATTGTGTGAACGCTCCAAAACATTCACACATGGTTTTCTACACTAAAATTCATATTTATTGTGTGAACACTCCAAAACATTCACACATGGTTTTCTACACCAAAATTCCTGTATTTATTGTGTGAACGCTGCAAAACATTCACACATGGTTTTCTACACCAAAATTCCTGTATTTATTGTGTGAACGCTCCAAAACATTCATACATGGTTTTCTACACCAAAATTCCTGTATTTATTGTGTGAACGCTCCAAAACATTCACACATGGTTTTCTACACCAAAATTCCTGTATTTATTGTGTGAACGCTCCAAAACATTCACACATTGTTTTCTACACCAAAATTCCTGTATTTATTGTGTGAACGCTCCAAAACATTCACACATGGTTTTCTACACCAAAATTCCTGTATTTATTGTGTGAACGCTCCAAAACATTCACACATTGTTTTCTACACCAAAATTCCTGTATTTATTGTGTGAACGCTCCAAAACATTCACACATTGTTTTCTACACCAAAATTCATGTATTTATTGTGTGAACGCTCCAAAACATTCACACATTGTTTTCTACACCAAAATTCATCTATTTATTGTGTGAACGCTCCAAACATTCACACATTGTTTTCCACACCAACATTCATGTATTTATTGTGTGAACGCTCCAAAACATTCACACATTGTTTTCTACACCAAAATTCATCTATTTATTGTGTGAACGCTCCAAACATTCACACATTGTTTTCCACACCAACATTCATGTATTTATTGTGTGAACGCTCCAAAACATTCACACATGGTTTTCTACACCAAAATTCATGTATTTATTGTGTGAACACTCCAAAACATTCACACACATGGTTTTCTAAACCAAAATTCCTGTATTTATTGTGTGAACGCTCCAAAACATTCACACATGGTTTTCTACACTAAAATTCATATTTATTGTGTGAACACTCCAAAACATTCACACATGGTTTTCTACACCAAAATTCCTGTATTTATTGTGTGAACGCTGCAAAACATTCACACATGGTTTTCTACACCAAAATTCCTGTATTTATTGTGTGAACGCTCCAAAACATTCATACATGGTTTTCTACACCAAAATTCCTGTATTTATTGTGTGAACGCTCCAAAACATTCACACATGGTTTTCTACACCAAAATTCATGTATTTATTGTGTGAACGCTACAAAACATTCACACATGGTTTTCTACAGCAACATTCATCTATTTATTGTGTGAACACTCCAAAACATTCACATGGTTTTCTGCACCAAAATTAATGTATTTATTGTGTGAACGCTCCAAATAATTCACACATGGTTTTCTACACCAAAATTCCTGTATTTATTGTGTGAACGCTCCAAAACATTCACACATGGTTTTCTACACCAAAATTCATGTATTTATTGTGTGAATGCCCTAAAACATTCACACATGGTTTTCTACTCCAAAATTCATCTATTTATTGTGTGAACGCTCCAAAACATTCACACATGGTTTTCTACACCAAAATTAATGTATTTATTGTGTGAACGCTCCAAAACATTCACACACATGGTTTTCTACACCAAAATTCCTGTATTTATTGTGTGAATGTTGAATATTGTGTGAATACATGAATTTTGGTGTAGAAAACCATGTGTGAACGCTCCATTACATTCACACATGGTTTTCTACACCAAAATTCCTGTATTTATTGTGTGAACGCTCCAAACATTCACACATTGTTTTCCACACCAACATTCATGTATTTATTGTGTGAACACTCCAAAACATTCACACATTGTTTCATCTATTTATTGTGTGAACGCTCCAAAACATTCACACACATGGTTTTCTACACCAAAATTCATGTATTTATTGTGTGAACGCTCCAAAACATTCACACATGGTTTTCTGCACCAAAATTAATGTATTTATTGTGTGAACGCTCCAAAACATTCACACACATGGTTTTCTACACCAAAATTCCTGTATTTATTGTGTGAACGCTCCAAAACATTCACACATGGTTTTCTACACCAAAATTCATGTATTTATTGTGTGAATGCCCTAAAACATTCACACATGGTTTTCTACACCAAAATTCATGTATTTATTGTGTGAACGCTACAAAACATTCACACATGGTTTTCTACAGCAACATTCATGTATTTATTGTGTGAACACTCCAAAACATTCACATGGTTTTCTGCACCAAAATTAATGTATTTATTGTGTGAACGCTCCAAAACATTCACACACATGGTTTTCTACACCAAAATTCCTGTATTTATTGTGTGAATGTTGAAAATTGTGTGAATACATGAATTTTGGTGTAGAAAACCATGTGTGAACGCTCCATTACATTCACACATGGTTTTCTACACCAAAATTCCTGTATTTATTGTGTGAACGCTCCAAACATTCACACATTGTTTTCCACACCAACATTCATGTATTTATTGTGTGAACACTCCAAAACATTCACACATTGTTTCATCTATTTATTGTGTGAACGCTCCAAAACATTCACACACATGGTTTTCTACACCAAAATTCATGTATTTATTGTGTGAACGCTCCAAAACATTCACACATGGTTTTCTGCACCAAAATTAATGTATTTATTGTGTGAACGCTCCAAAACATTCACACATGGTTTTCTACACCAAAATTCCTGTATTTATTGTGTGAACGCTCCAAAACATTCACACATGGTTTTCTACACCAAAATTCATGTATTTATTGTGTGAATGCCCTAAAACATTCACACATGGTTTTCTACTCCAAAATTCATCTATTTATTGTGTGAACGCTCCAAAACATTCACACATGGTTTTCTACACCAAAATTCATGTATTTATTGTGTGAACGCTACAAAACATTCACACATGGTTTTCTACAGCAACATTCATGTATTTATTGTGTGAACACTCCAAAACATTCACATGGTTTTCTGCACCAAAATTAATGTATTTATTGTGTGAACGCTCCAAAACATTCACACACATGGTTTTCTACACCAAAATTCCTGTATTTATTGTGTGAATGTTGAAAATTGTGTGAATACATGAATTTTGGTGTAGAAAACCATGTGTGAACGCTCCATTACATTCACACATGGTTTTCTACACCAAAATTCCTGTATTTATTGTGTGAACGCTCCAAACATTCACACATTGTTTTCCACACCAACATTCATGTATTTATTGTGTGAACACTCCAAAACATTCACACATTGTTTCATCTATTTATTGTGTGAACGCTCCAAAACATTCACACACATGGTTTTCTACACCAAAATTCATGTATTTATTGTGTGAACGCTCCAAAACATTCACACATGGTTTTCTACACCAAAATTCCTGTATTTATTGTGTGAACGCTCCAAAACATTCACACATGGTTTTCTACACCAAAATTCATGTATTTATTGTGTGAATGCCCTAAAACATTCACACATGGTTTTCTACTCCAAAATTCATCTATTTATTGTGTGAACGCTCCAAAACATTCACACATGGTTTTCTACACCAAAATTCATGTATTTATTGTGTGAACGCTACAAAACATTCACACATGGTTTTCTACAGCAACATTCATCTATTTATTGTGTGAACACTCCAAAACATTCACATGGTTTTCTGCACCAAAATTAATGTATTTATTGTGTGAACGCTCCAAAACATTCACACACATGGTTTTCTACACCAAAATTCCTGTATTTATTGTGTGAATGTTGAATATTGTGTGAATACATGAATTTTGGTGTAGAAAACCATGTGTGAACGCTCCATTACATTCACACATGGTTTTCTACACCAAAATTCCTGTATTTATTGTGTGAACGCTCCAAACATTCACACATTGTTTTCCACACCAACATTCATGTATTTATTGTGTGAACACTCCAAAACATTCACACATTGTTTCATCTATTTATTGTGTGAACGCTCCAAAACATTCACACACATGGTTTTCTACACCAAAATTCATGTATTTATTGTGTGAACGCTCCAAAACATTCACACATGGTTTTCTACACCAAAATTCATGTATTTATTGTGTGAACGCTCCAAAACATTCACACATGGTTTTCTACACCAAAATTCATGTATTTATTGTGTGAATGCCCTAAAACATTCACACATGGTTTTCTACTCCAAAATTCATCTATTTATTGTGTGAACGCTCCAAAACATTCACACATGGTTTTCTACACCAAAATTCATGTATTTATTGTGTGAACGCTACAAAACATTCACACATGGTTTTCTACAGCAACATTCATCTATTTATTGTGTGAACACTCCAAAACATTCACATGGTTTTCTGCACCAAAATTAATGTATTTATTGTGTGAACGCTCCAAAACATTCACACACATGGTTTTCTACACCAAAATTCCTGTATTTATTGTGTGAATGTTGAATATTGTGTGAATACATGAATTTTGGTGTAGAAAACCATGTGTGAACGCTCCATTACATTCACACATGGTTTTCTACACCAAAATTCCTGTATTTATTGTGTGAACGCTCCAAACATTCACACATTGTTTTCCACACCAACATTCATGTATTTATTGTGTGAACACTCCAAAACATTCACACATTGTTTCATCTATTTATTGTGTGAACGCTCCAAAACATTCACACACATGGTTTTCTACACCAAAATTCATGTATTTATTGTGTGAACGCTCCAAAACATTCACACATGGTTTTCTACACCAAAATTCATGTATTTATTGTGTGAACACTCCAAAACATTCACACACATGGTTTTCTAAACCAAAATTCCTGTATTTATTGTGTGAACGCTCCAAAACATTCACACATGGTTTTCTACACTAAAATTCATATTTATTGTGTGAACACTCCAAAACATTCACACATGGTTTTCTACACCAAAATTCCTGTATTTATTGTGTGAACGCTGCAAAACATTCACACATGGTTTTCTACACCAAAATTCCTGTATTTATTGTGTGAACGCTCCAAAACATTCATACATGGTTTTCTACACCAAAATTCCTGTATTTATTGTGTGAACGCTCCAAAACATTCACACATGGTTTTCTACACCAAAATTCCTGTATTTATTGTGTGAACGCTCCAAAACATTCACACATTCTTTTCTACACCAAAATTCCTGTATTTATTGTGTGAACGCTCCAAAACATTCACACATGGTTTTCTACACCAAAATTCATGTATTTATTGTGTGAATGCCCTAAAACATTCACACATGGTTTTCTACTCCAAAATTCATCTATTTATTGTGTGAACGCTCCAAAACATTCACACATGGTTTTCTACACCAAAATTCATGTATTTATTGTGTGAACGCTACAAAACATTCACACATGGTTTTCTACAGCAACATTCATCTATTTATTGTGTGAACACTCCAAAACATTCACATGGTTTTCTGCACCAAAATTAATGTATTTATTGTGTGAACGCTCCAAATAATTCACACATGGTTTTCTACACCAAAATTCCTGTATTTATTGTGTGAACGCTCCAAAACATTCACACATGGTTTTCTACACCAAAATTCATGTATTTATTGTGTGAATGCCCTAAAACATTCACACATTGTTTTCTACACCAAAATTCATCTATTTATTGTGTGAACGCTCCAAACATTCACACATTGTTTTCCACACCAACATTCATGTATTTATTGTGTGAACGCTCCAAAACATTCACACATGGTTTTCTACACCAAAATTCATGTATTTATTGTGTGAACACTCCAAAACATTCACACACATGGTTTTCTAAACCAAAATTCCTGTATTTATTGTGTGAACGCTCCAAAACATTCACACATGGTTTTCTACACTAAAATTCATATTTATTGTGTGAACACTCCAAAACATTCACACATGGTTTTCTACACCAAAATTCCTGTATTTATTGTGTGAACGCTGCAAAACATTCACACATGGTTTTCTACACCAAAATTCCTGTATTTATTGTGTGAACGCTCCAAAACATTCATACATGGTTTTCTACACCAAAATTCCTGTATTTATTGTGTGAACGCTCCAAAACATTCACACATGGTTTTCTACACCAAAATTCCTGTATTTATTGTGTGAACGCTCCAAAACATTCACACATTGTTTTCTACACCAAAATTCCTGTATTTATTGTGTGAACGCTCCAAAACATTCACACATGGTTTTCTACACCAAAATTCCTGTATTTATTGTGTGAACGCTCCAAAACATTCACACATTGTTTTCTACACCAAAATTCCTGTATTTATTGTGTGAACGCTCCAAAACATTCACACATTGTTTTCTACACCAAAATTCATGTATTTATTGTGTGAACGCTCCAAAACATTCACACATTGTTTTCTACACCAAAATTCATCTATTTATTGTGTGAACGCTCCAAACATTCACACATTGTTTTCCACACCAACATTCATGTATTTATTGTGTGAACGCTCCAAAACATTCACACATTGTTTTCTACACCAAAATTCATCTATTTATTGTGTGAACGCTCCAAACATTCACACATTGTTTTCCACACCAACATTCATGTATTTATTGTGTGAACGCTCCAAAACATTCACACATGGTTTTCTACACCAAAATTCATGTATTTATTGTGTGAACACTCCAAAACATTCACACACATGGTTTTCTAAACCAAAATTCCTGTATTTATTGTGTGAACGCTCCAAAACATTCACACATGGTTTTCTACACTAAAATTCATATTTATTGTGTGAACACTCCAAAACATTCACACATGGTTTTCTACACCAAAATTCCTGTATTTATTGTGTGAACGCTGCAAAACATTCACACATGGTTTTCTACACCAAAATTCCTGTATTTATTGTGTGAACGCTCCAAAACATTCATACATGGTTTTCTACACCAAAATTCCTGTATTTATTGTGTGAACGCTCCAAAACATTCACACATGGTTTTCTACACCAAAATTCATGTATTTATTGTGTGAACGCTACAAAACATTCACACATGGTTTTCTACAGCAACATTCATCTATTTATTGTGTGAACACTCCAAAACATTCACATGGTTTTCTGCACCAAAATTAATGTATTTATTGTGTGAACGCTCCAAATAATTCACACATGGTTTTCTACACCAAAATTCCTGTATTTATTGTGTGAACGCTCCAAAACATTCACACATGGTTTTCTACACCAAAATTCATGTATTTATTGTGTGAATGCCCTAAAACATTCACACATGGTTTTCTACTCCAAAATTCATCTATTTATTGTGTGAACGCTCCAAAACATTCACACATGGTTTTCTACACCAAAATTAATGTATTTATTGTGTGAACGCTCCAAAACATTCACACACATGGTTTTCTACACCAAAATTCCTGTATTTATTGTGTGAATGTTGAATATTGTGTGAATACATGAATTTTGGTGTAGAAAACCATGTGTGAACGCTCCATTACATTCACACATGGTTTTCTACACCAAAATTCCTGTATTTATTGTGTGAACGCTCCAAACATTCACACATTGTTTTCCACACCAACATTCATGTATTTATTGTGTGAACACTCCAAAACATTCACACATTGTTTCATCTATTTATTGTGTGAACGCTCCAAAACATTCACACACATGGTTTTCTACACCAAAATTCATGTATTTATTGTGTGAACGCTCCAAAACATTCACACATGGTTTTCTGCACCAAAATTAATGTATTTATTGTGTGAACGCTCCAAAACATTCACACACATGGTTTTCTACACCAAAATTCCTGTATTTATTGTGTGAACGCTCCAAAACATTCACACATGGTTTTCTACACCAAAATTCATGTATTTATTGTGTGAATGCCCTAAAACATTCACACATGGTTTTCTACACCAAAATTCATGTATTTATTGTGTGAACGCTACAAAACATTCACACATGGTTTTCTACAGCAACATTCATGTATTTATTGTGTGAACACTCCAAAACATTCACATGGTTTTCTGCACCAAAATTAATGTATTTATTGTGTGAACGCTCCAAAACATTCACACACATGGTTTTCTACACCAAAATTCCTGTATTTATTGTGTGAATGTTGAAAATTGTGTGAATACATGAATTTTGGTGTAGAAAACCATGTGTGAACGCTCCATTACATTCACACATGGTTTTCTACACCAAAATTCCTGTATTTATTGTGTGAACGCTCCAAACATTCACACATTGTTTTCCACACCAACATTCATGTATTTATTGTGTGAACACTCCAAAACATTCACACATTGTTTCATCTATTTATTGTGTGAACGCTCCAAAACATTCACACACATGGTTTTCTACACCAAAATTCATGTATTTATTGTGTGAACGCTCCAAAACATTCACACATGGTTTTCTGCACCAAAATTAATGTATTTATTGTGTGAACGCTCCAAAACATTCACACATGGTTTTCTACACCAAAATTCCTGTATTTATTGTGTGAACGCTCCAAAACATTCACACATGGTTTTCTACACCAAAATTCATGTATTTATTGTGTGAATGCCCTAAAACATTCACACATGGTTTTCTACTCCAAAATTCATCTATTTATTGTGTGAACGCTCCAAAACATTCACACATGGTTTTCTACACCAAAATTCATGTATTTATTGTGTGAACGCTACAAAACATTCACACATGGTTTTCTACAGCAACATTCATCTATTTATTGTGTGAACACTCCAAAACATTCACATGGTTTTCTGCACCAAAATTAATGTATTTATTGTGTGAACGCTCCAAAACATTCACACACATGGTTTTCTACACCAAAATTCCTGTATTTATTGTGTGAATGTTGAATATTGTGTGAATACATGAATTTTGGTGTAGAAAACCATGTGTGAACGCTCCATTACATTCACACATGGTTTTCTACACCAAAATTCCTGTATTTATTGTGTGAACGCTCCAAACATTCACACATTGTTTTCCACACCAACATTCATGTATTTATTGTGTGAACACTCCAAAACATTCACACATTGTTTCATCTATTTATTGTGTGAACGCTCCAAAACATTCACACACATGGTTTTCTACACCAAAATTCATGTATTTATTGTGTGAACGCTCCAAAACATTCACACATGGTTTTCTACACCAAAATTCATGTATTTATTGTGTGAACACTCCAAAACATTCACACACATGGTTTTCTAAACCAAAATTCCTGTATTTATTGTGTGAACGCTCCAAAACATTCACACATGGTTTTCTACACTAAAATTCATATTTATTGTGTGAACACTCCAAAACATTCACACATGGTTTTCTACACCAAAATTCCTGTATTTATTGTGTGAACGCTGCAAAACATTCACACATGGTTTTCTACACCAAAATTCCTGTATTTATTGTGTGAACGCTCCAAAACATTCATACATGGTTTTCTACACCAAAATTCCTGTATTTATTGTGTGAACGCTCCAAAACATTCACACATGGTTTTCTACACCAAAATTCCTGTATTTATTGTGTGAACGCTCCAAAACATTCACACATTCTTTTCTACACCAAAATTCCTGTATTTATTGTGTGAACGCTCCAAAACATTCACACATGGTTTTCTACACCAAAATTCATGTATTTATTGTGTGAATGCCCTAAAACATTCACACATGGTTTTCTACTCCAAAATTCATCTATTTATTGTGTGAACGCTCCAAAACATTCACACATGGTTTTCTACACCAAAATTCATGTATTTATTGTGTGAACGCTACAAAACATTCACACATGGTTTTCTACAGCAACATTCATCTATTTATTGTGTGAACACTCCAAAACATTCACATGGTTTTCTGCACCAAAATTAATGTATTTATTGTGTGAACGCTCCAAATAATTCACACATGGTTTTCTACACCAAAATTCCTGTATTTATTGTGTGAACGCTCCGAAACATTCACACATGGTTTTCTACACCAAAATTCCTGTATTTATTGTGTGAACGCTCCAAAACATTCACACATTGTTTTCTACACCAAAATTCCTGTATTTATTGTGTGAACGCTCCAAAACATTCACACATTGTTTTCTACACCAAAATTCATGTATTTATTGTGTGAACGCTCCAAAACATTCACACATTGTTTTCTACACCAAAATTCATCTATTTATTGTGTGAACGCTCCAAACATTCACACATTGTTTTCCACACCAACATTCATGTATTTATTGTGTGAACGCTCCAAAACATTCACACATTGTTTTCTACACCAAAATTCATCTATTTATTGTGTGAACGCTCCAAACATTCACACATTGTTTTCCACACCAACATTCATGTATTTATTGTGTGAACGCTCCAAAACATTCACACATGGTTTTCTACACCAAAATTCATGTATTTATTGTGTGAACACTCCAAAACATTCACACACATGGTTTTCTAAACCAAAATTCCTGTATTTATTGTGTGAACGCTCCAAAACATTCACACATGGTTTTCTACACTAAAATTCATATTTATTGTGTGAACACTCCAAAACATTCACACATGGTTTTCTACACCAAAATTCCTGTATTTATTGTGTGAACGCTGCAAAACATTCACACATGGTTTTCTACACCAAAATTCCTGTATTTATTGTGTGAACGCTCCAAAACATTCATACATGGTTTTCTACACCAAAATTCCTGTATTTATTGTGTGAACGCTCCAAAACATTCACACATGGTTTTCTACACCAAAATTCCTGTATTTATTGTGTGAACGCTCCAAAACATTCACACATTGTTTTCTACACCAAAATTCCTGTATTTATTGTGTGAACGCTCCAAAACATTCATACATGGTTTTCTACACCAAAATTCCTGTATTTATTGTGTGAACGCTCCAAAACATTCACACATGGTTTTCTACACCAAAATTCCTGTATTTATTGTGTGAACGCTCCAAAACATTCACACATTGTTTTCTACACCAAAATTCCTGTATTTATTGTGTGAACGCTCCAAAACATTCACACATGGTTTTCTACACCAAAATTCCTGTATTTATTGTGTGAACGCTCCAAAACATTCACACATTGTTTTCTACACCAAAATTCCTGTATTTATTGTGTGAACGCTCCAAAACATTCACACATTGTTTTCTACACCAAAATTCATGTATTTATTGTGTGAACGCTCCAAAACATTCACACATTGTTTTCTACACCAAAATTCATCTATTTATTGTGTGAACGCTCCAAACATTCACACATTGTTTTCCACACCAACATTCATGTATTTATTGTGTGAACGCTCCAAAACATTCACACATTGTTTTCTACACCAAAATTCATCTATTTATTGTGTGAACGCTCCAAACATTCACACATTGTTTTCCACACCAACATTCATGTATTTATTGTGTGAACGCTCCAAAACATTCACACATGGTTTTCTACACCAAAATTCATGTATTTATTGTGTGAACACTCCAAAACATTCACACACATGGTTTTCTAAACCAAAATTCCTGTATTTATTGTGTGAACGCTCCAAAACATTCACACATGGTTTTCTACACTAAAATTCATATTTATTGTGTGAACACTCCAAAACATTCACACATGGTTTTCTACACCAAAATTCCTGTATTTATTGTGTGAACGCTGCAAAACATTCACACATGGTTTTCTACACCAAAATTCCTGTATTTATTGTGTGAACGCTCCAAAACATTCATACATGGTTTTCTACACCAAAATTCCTGTATTTATTGTGTGAACGCTCCAAAACATTCACACATGGTTTTCTACACCAAAATTCATGTATTTATTGTGTGAACGCTACAAAACATTCACACATGTTTTTCTACAGCAACATTCATCTATTTATTGTGTGAACACTCCAAAACATTCACATGGTTTTCTGCACCAAAATTAATGTATTTATTGTGTGAACGCTCCAAATAATTCACACATGGTTTTCTACACCAAAATTCCTGTATTTATTGTGTGAACGCTCCAAAACATTCACACATGGTTTTCTACACCAAAATTCCTGTATTTATTGTGTGAACGCTCCAAAACATTCACACATGGTTTTCTACACCAAAATTCCTGTATTTATTGTGTGAACGCTCCAAAACATTCATACATGGTTTTCTACACCAAAATTCCTGTATTTATTGTGTGAACGCTCCAAAACATTCATACATGGTTTTCTACACCAAAATTCCTGTATTTATTGTGTGAACGCTCCAAAACATTCACACATGGTTTTCTACACCAAAATTCCTGTATTTATTGTGTGAACGCTCCAAAACATTCACACATTGTTTTCTACACCAAAATTCCTGTATTTATTGTGTGAACGCTCCAAAACATTCACACATGGTTTTCTACACCAAAATTCCTGTATTTATTGTGTGAACGCTCCAAAACATTCACACATTGTTTTCTACACCAAAATTCCTGTATTTATTGTGTGAACGCTCCAAAACATTCACACATTGTTTTCTACACCAAAATTCATGTATTTATTGTGTGAACGCTCCAAAACATTCACACATTGTTTTCTACACCAAAATTCATCTATTTATTGTGTGAACGCTCCAAACATTCACACATTGTTTTCCACACCAACATTCATGTATTTATTGTGTGAACGCTCCAAAACATTCACACATTGTTTTCTACACCAAAATTCATCTATTTATTGTGTGAACGCTCCAAACATTCACACATTGTTTTCCACACCAACATTCATGTATTTATTGTGTGAACGCTCCAAAACATTCACACATGGTTTTCTACACCAAAATTCATGTATTTATTGTGTGAACACTCCAAAACATTCACACACATGGTTTTCTAAACCAAAATTCCTGTATTTATTGTGTGAACGCTCCAAAACATTCACACATGGTTTTCTACACTAAAATTCATATTTATTGTGTGAACACTCCAAAACATTCACACATGGTTTTCTACACCAAAATTCCTGTATTTATTGTGTGAACGCTGCAAAACATTCACACATGGTTTTCTACACCAAAATTCCTGTATTTATTGTGTGAACGCTCCAAAACATTCATACATGGTTTTCTACACCAAAATTCCTGTATTTATTGTGTGAACGCTCCAAAACATTCACACATGGTTTTCTACACCAAAATTCCTGTATTTATTGTGTGAACGCTCCAAAACATTCACACATTGTTTTCTACACCAAAATTCCTGTATTTATTGTGTGAACGCTCCAAAACATTCACACATGGTTTTCTACACCAAAATTCCTGTATTTATTGTGTGAACGCTCCAAAACATTCACACATTGTTTTCTACACCAAAATTCCTGTATTTATTGTGTGAACGCTCCAAAACATTCACACATTGTTTTCTACACCAAAATTCATGTATTTATTGTGTGAACGCTCCAAAACATTCACACATTGTTTTCTACACCAAAATTCATCTATTTATTGTGTGAACGCTCCAAACATTCACACATTGTTTTCCACACCAACATTCATGTATTTATTGTGTGAACGCTCCAAAACATTCACACATTGTTTTCTACACCAAAATTCATCTATTTATTGTGTGAACGCTCCAAACATTCACACATTGTTTTCCACACCAACATTCATGTATTTATTGTGTGAACGCTCCAAAACATTCACACATGGTTTTCTACACCAAAATTCATGTATTTATTGTGTGAACACTCCAAAACATTCACACACATGGTTTTCTAAACCAAAATTCCTGTATTTATTGTGTGAACGCTCCAAAACATTCACACATGGTTTTCTACACTAAAATTCATATTTATTGTGTGAACACTCCAAAACATTCACACATGGTTTTCTACACCAAAATTCCTGTATTTATTGTGTGAACGCTGCAAAACATTCACACATGGTTTTCTACACCAAAATTCCTGTATTTATTGTGTGAACGCTCCAAAACATTCATACATGGTTTTCTACACCAAAATTCCTGTATTTATTGTGTGAACGCTCCAAAACATTCACACATGGTTTTCTACACCAAAATTCATGTATTTATTGTGTGAACGCTACAAAACATTCACACATGGTTTTCTACAGCAACATTCATCTATTTATTGTGTGAACACTCCAAAACATTCACATGGTTTTCTGCACCAAAATTAATGTATTTATTGTGTGAACGCTCCAAATAATTCACACATGGTTTTCTACACCAAAATTCCTGTATTTATTGTGTGAACGCTCCAAAACATTCACACATGGTTTTCTACACCAAAATTCATGTATTTATTGTGTGAATGCCCTAAAACATTCACACATGGTTTTCTACTCCAAAATTCATCTATTTATTGTGTGAACGCTCCAAAACATTCACACATGGTTTTCTACACCAAAATTAATGTATTTATTGTGTGAACGCTCCAAAACATTCACACACATGGTTTTCTACACCAAAATTCCTGTATTTATTGTGTGAATGTTGAATATTGTGTGAATACATGAATTTTGGTGTAGAAAACCATGTGTGAACGCTCCATTACATTCACACATGGTTTTCTACACCAAAATTCCTGTATTTATTGTGTGAACGCTCCAAACATTCACACATTGTTTTCCACACCAACATTCATGTATTTATTGTGTGAACACTCCAAAACATTCACACATTGTTTCATCTATTTATTGTGTGAACGCTCCAAAACATTCACACACATGGTTTTCTACACCAAAATTCATGTATTTATTGTGTGAACGCTCCAAAACATTCACACATGGTTTTCTGCACCAAAATTAATGTATTTATTGTGTGAACGCTCCAAAACATTCACACACATGGTTTTCTACACCAAAATTCCTGTATTTATTGTGTGAACGCTCCAAAACATTCACACATGGTTTTCTACACCAAAATTCATGTATTTATTGTGTGAATGCCCTAAAACATTCACACATGGTTTTCTACACCAAAATTCATGTATTTATTGTGTGAACGCTACAAAACATTCACACATGGTTTTCTACAGCAACATTCATGTATTTATTGTGTGAACACTCCAAAACATTCACATGGTTTTCTGCACCAAAATTAATGTATTTATTGTGTGAACGCTCCAAAACATTCACACACATGGTTTTCTACACCAAAATTCCTGTATTTATTGTGTGAATGTTGAAAATTGTGTGAATACATGAATTTTGGTGTAGAAAACCATGTGTGAACGCTCCATTACATTCACACATGGTTTTCTACACCAAAATTCCTGTATTTATTGTGTGAACGCTCCAAACATTCACACATTGTTTTCCACACCAACATTCATGTATTTATTGTGTGAACACTCCAAAACATTCACACATTGTTTCATCTATTTATTGTGTGAACGCTCCAAAACATTCACACACATGGTTTTCTACACCAAAATTCATGTATTTATTGTGTGAACGCTCCAAAACATTCACACATGGTTTTCTGCACCAAAATTAATGTATTTATTGTGTGAACGCTCCAAAACATTCACACATGGTTTTCTACACCAAAATTCCTGTATTTATTGTGTGAACGCTCCAAAACATTCACACATGGTTTTCTACACCAAAATTCATGTATTTATTGTGTGAATGCCCTAAAACATTCACACATGGTTTTCTACTCCAAAATTCATCTATTTATTGTGTGAACGCTCCAAAACATTCACACATGGTTTTCTACACCAAAATTCATGTATTTATTGTGTGAACGCTACAAAACATTCACACATGGTTTTCTACAGCAACATTCATCTATTTATTGTGTGAACACTCCAAAACATTCACATGGTTTTCTGCACCAAAATTAATGTATTTATTGTGTGAACGCTCCAAAACATTCACACACATGGTTTTCTACACCAAAATTCCTGTATTTATTGTGTGAATGTTGAATATTGTGTGAATACATGAATTTTGGTGTAGAAAACCATGTGTGAACGCTCCATTACATTCACACATGGTTTTCTACACCAAAATTCCTGTATTTATTGTGTGAACGCTCCAAACATTCACACATTGTTTTCCACACCAACATTCATGTATTTATTGTGTGAACACTCCAAAACATTCACACATTGTTTCATCTATTTATTGTGTGAACGCTCCAAAACATTCACACACATGGTTTTCTACACCAAAATTCATGTATTTATTGTGTGAACGCTCCAAAACATTCACACATGGTTTTCTACACCAAAATTCATGTATTTATTGTGTGAACACTCCAAAACATTCACACACATGGTTTTCTAAACCAAAATTCCTGTATTTATTGTGTGAACGCTCCAAAACATTCACACATGGTTTTCTACACTAAAATTCATATTTATTGTGTGAACACTCCAAAACATTCACACATGGTTTTCTACACCAAAATTCCTGTATTTATTGTGTGAACGCTGCAAAACATTCACACATGGTTTTCTACACCAAAATTCCTGTATTTATTGTGTGAACGCTCCAAAACATTCATACATGGTTTTCTACACCAAAATTCCTGTATTTATTGTGTGAACGCTCCAAAACATTCACACATGGTTTTCTACACCAAAATTCCTGTATTTATTGTGTGAACGCTCCAAAACATTCACACATTCTTTTCTACACCAAAATTCCTGTATTTATTGTGTGAACGCTCCAAAACATTCACACATGGTTTTCTACACCAAAATTCATGTATTTATTGTGTGAATGCCCTAAAACATTCACACATGGTTTTCTACTCCAAAATTCATCTATTTATTGTGTGAACGCTCCAAAACATTCACACATGGTTTTCTACACCAAAATTCATGTATTTATTGTGTGAACGCTACAAAACATTCACACATGGTTTTCTACAGCAACATTCATCTATTTATTGTGTGAACACTCCAAAACATTCACATGGTTTTCTGCACCAAAATTAATGTATTTATTGTGTGAACGCTCCAAATAATTCACACATGGTTTTCTACACCAAAATTCCTGTATTTATTGTGTGAACGCTCCAAAACATTCACACATGGTTTTCTACACCAAAATTCATGTATTTATTGTGTGAATGCCCTAAAACATTCACACATTGTTTTCTACACCAAAATTCATCTATTTATTGTGTGAACGCTCCAAACATTCACACATTGTTTTCCACACCAACATTCATGTATTTATTGTGTGAACGCTCCAAAACATTCACACATGGTTTTCTACACCAAAATTCATGTATTTATTGTGTGAACACTCCAAAACATTCACACACATGGTTTTCTAAACCAAAATTCCTGTATTTATTGTGTGAACGCTCCAAAACATTCACACATGGTTTTCTACACTAAAATTCATATTTATTGTGTGAACACTCCAAAACATTCACACATGGTTTTCTACACCAAAATTCCTGTATTTATTGTGTGAACGCTGCAAAACATTCACACATGGTTTTCTACACCAAAATTCCTGTATTTATTGTGTGAACGCTCCAAAACATTCATACATGGTTTTCTACACCAAAATTCCTGTATTTATTGTGTGAACGCTCCAAAACATTCACACATGGTTTTCTACACCAAAATTCCTGTATTTATTGTGTGAACGCTCCAAAACATTCACACATTGTTTTCTACACCAAAATTCCTGTATTTATTGTGTGAACGCTCCAAAACATTCACACATGGTTTTCTACACCAAAATTCCTGTATTTATTGTGTGAACGCTCCAAAACATTCACACATTGTTTTCTACACCAAAATTCCTGTATTTATTGTGTGAACGCTCCAAAACATTCACACATTGTTTTCTACACCAAAATTCATGTATTTATTGTGTGAACGCTCCAAAACATTCACACATTGTTTTCTACACCAAAATTCATCTATTTATTGTGTGAACGCTCCAAACATTCACACATTGTTTTCCACACCAACATTCATGTATTTATTGTGTGAACGCTCCAAAACATTCACACATTGTTTTCTACACCAAAATTCATCTATTTATTGTGTGAACGCTCCAAACATTCACACATTGTTTTCCACACCAACATTCATGTATTTATTGTGTGAACGCTCCAAAACATTCACACATGGTTTTCTACACCAAAATTCATGTATTTATTGTGTGAACACTCCAAAACATTCACACACATGGTTTTCTAAACCAAAATTCCTGTATTTATTGTGTGAACGCTCCAAAACATTCACACATGGTTTTCTACACTAAAATTCATATTTATTGTGTGAACACTCCAAAACATTCACACATGGTTTTCTACACCAAAATTCCTGTATTTATTGTGTGAACGCTGCAAAACATTCACACATGGTTTTCTACACCAAAATTCCTGTATTTATTGTGTGAACGCTCCAAAACATTCATACATGGTTTTCTACACCAAAATTCCTGTATTTATTGTGTGAACGCTCCAAAACATTCACACATGGTTTTCTACACCAAAATTCATGTATTTATTGTGTGAACGCTACAAAACATTCACACATGGTTTTCTACAGCAACATTCATCTATTTATTGTGTGAACACTCCAAAACATTCACATGGTTTTCTGCACCAAAATTAATGTATTTATTGTGTGAACGCTCCAAATAATTCACACATGGTTTTCTACACCAAAATTCCTGTATTTATTGTGTGAACGCTCCAAAACATTCACACATGGTTTTCTACACCAAAATTCATGTATTTATTGTGTGAATGCCCTAAAACATTCACACATGGTTTTCTACTCCAAAATTCATCTATTTATTGTGTGAACGCTCCAAAACATTCACACATGGTTTTCTACACCAAAATTAATGTATTTATTGTGTGAACGCTCCAAAACATTCACACACATGGTTTTCTACACCAAAATTCCTGTATTTATTGTGTGAATGTTGAATATTGTGTGAATACATGAATTTTGGTGTAGAAAACCATGTGTGAACGCTCCATTACATTCACACATGGTTTTCTACACCAAAATTCCTGTATTTATTGTGTGAACGCTCCAAACATTCACACATTGTTTTCCACACCAACATTCATGTATTTATTGTGTGAACACTCCAAAACATTCACACATTGTTTCATCTATTTATTGTGTGAACGCTCCAAAACATTCACACACATGGTTTTCTACACCAAAATTCATGTATTTATTGTGTGAACGCTCCAAAACATTCACACATGGTTTTCTGCACCAAAATTAATGTATTTATTGTGTGAACGCTCCAAAACATTCACACACATGGTTTTCTACACCAAAATTCCTGTATTTATTGTGTGAACGCTCCAAAACATTCACACATGGTTTTCTACACCAAAATTCATGTATTTATTGTGTGAATGCCCTAAAACATTCACACATGGTTTTCTACACCAAAATTCATGTATTTATTGTGTGAACGCTACAAAACATTCACACATGGTTTTCTACAGCAACATTCATGTATTTATTGTGTGAACACTCCAAAACATTCACATGGTTTTCTGCACCAAAATTAATGTATTTATTGTGTGAACGCTCCAAAACATTCACACACATGGTTTTCTACACCAAAATTCCTGTATTTATTGTGTGAATGTTGAAAATTGTGTGAATACATGAATTTTGGTGTAGAAAACCATGTGTGAACGCTCCATTACATTCACACATGGTTTTCTACACCAAAATTCCTGTATTTATTGTGTGAACGCTCCAAACATTCACACATTGTTTTCCACACCAACATTCATGTATTTATTGTGTGAACACTCCAAAACATTCACACATTGTTTCATCTATTTATTGTGTGAACGCTCCAAAACATTCACACACATGGTTTTCTACACCAAAATTCATGTATTTATTGTGTGAACGCTCCAAAACATTCACACATGGTTTTCTGCACCAAAATTAATGTATTTATTGTGTGAACGCTCCAAAACATTCACACATGGTTTTCTACACCAAAATTCCTGTATTTATTGTGTGAACGCTCCAAAACATTCACACATGGTTTTCTACACCAAAATTCATGTATTTATTGTGTGAATGCCCTAAAACATTCACACATGGTTTTCTACTCCAAAATTCATCTATTTATTGTGTGAACGCTCCAAAACATTCACACATGGTTTTCTACACCAAAATTCATGTATTTATTGTGTGAACGCTACAAAACATTCACACATGGTTTTCTACAGCAACATTCATCTATTTATTGTGTGAACACTCCAAAACATTCACATGGTTTTCTGCACCAAAATTAATGTATTTATTGTGTGAACGCTCCAAAACATTCACACACATGGTTTTCTACACCAAAATTCCTGTATTTATTGTGTGAATGTTGAATATTGTGTGAATACATGAATTTTGGTGTAGAAAACCATGTGTGAACGCTCCATTACATTCACACATGGTTTTCTACACCAAAATTCCTGTATTTATTGTGTGAACGCTCCAAACATTCACACATTGTTTTCCACACCAACATTCATGTATTTATTGTGTGAACACTCCAAAACATTCACACATTGTTTCATCTATTTATTGTGTGAACGCTCCAAAACATTCACACACATGGTTTTCTACACCAAAATTCATGTATTTATTGTGTGAACGCTCCAAAACATTCACACATGGTTTTCTACACCAAAATTCATGTATTTATTGTGTGAACACTCCAAAACATTCACACACATGGTTTTCTAAACCAAAATTCCTGTATTTATTGTGTGAACGCTCCAAAACATTCACACATGGTTTTCTACACTAAAATTCATATTTATTGTGTGAACACTCCAAAACATTCACACATGGTTTTCTACACCAAAATTCCTGTATTTATTGTGTGAACGCTGCAAAACATTCACACATGGTTTTCTACACCAAAATTCCTGTATTTATTGTGTGAACGCTCCAAAACATTCATACATGGTTTTCTACACCAAAATTCCTGTATTTATTGTGTGAACGCTCCAAAACATTCACACATGGTTTTCTACACCAAAATTCCTGTATTTATTGTGTGAACGCTCCAAAACATTCACACATTCTTTTCTACACCAAAATTCCTGTATTTATTGTGTGAACGCTCCAAAACATTCACACATGGTTTTCTACACCAAAATTCATGTATTTATTGTGTGAATGCCCTAAAACATTCACACATGGTTTTCTACTCCAAAATTCATCTATTTATTGTGTGAACGCTCCAAAACATTCACACATGGTTTTCTACACCAAAATTCATGTATTTATTGTGTGAACGCTACAAAACATTCACACATGGTTTTCTACAGCAACATTCATCTATTTATTGTGTGAACACTCCAAAACATTCACATGGTTTTCTGCACCAAAATTAATGTATTTATTGTGTGAACGCTCCAAATAATTCACACATGGTTTTCTACACCAAAATTCCTGTATTTATTGTGTGAACGCTCCGAAACATTCACACATGGTTTTCTACACCAAAATTCCTGTATTTATTGTGTGAACGCTCCAAAACATTCACACATTGTTTTCTACACCAAAATTCCTGTATTTATTGTGTGAACGCTCCAAAACATTCACACATTGTTTTCTACACCAAAATTCATGTATTTATTGTGTGAACGCTCCAAAACATTCACACATTGTTTTCTACACCAAAATTCATCTATTTATTGTGTGAACGCTCCAAACATTCACACATTGTTTTCCACACCAACATTCATGTATTTATTGTGTGAACGCTCCAAAACATTCACACATTGTTTTCTACACCAAAATTCATCTATTTATTGTGTGAACGCTCCAAACATTCACACATTGTTTTCCACACCAACATTCATGTATTTATTGTGTGAACGCTCCAAAACATTCACACATGGTTTTCTACACCAAAATTCATGTATTTATTGTGTGAACACTCCAAAACATTCACACACATGGTTTTCTAAACCAAAATTCCTGTATTTATTGTGTGAACGCTCCAAAACATTCACACATGGTTTTCTACACTAAAATTCATATTTATTGTGTGAACACTCCAAAACATTCACACATGGTTTTCTACACCAAAATTCCTGTATTTATTGTGTGAACGCTGCAAAACATTCACACATGGTTTTCTACACCAAAATTCCTGTATTTATTGTGTGAACGCTCCAAAACATTCATACATGGTTTTCTACACCAAAATTCCTGTATTTATTGTGTGAACGCTCCAAAACATTCACACATGGTTTTCTACACCAAAATTCCTGTATTTATTGTGTGAACGCTCCAAAACATTCACACATTGTTTTCTACACCAAAATTCCTGTATTTATTGTGTGAACGCTCCAAAACATTCATACATGGTTTTCTACACCAAAATTCCTGTATTTATTGTGTGAACGCTCCAAAACATTCACACATGGTTTTCTACACCAAAATTCCTGTATTTATTGTGTGAACGCTCCAAAACATTCACACATTGTTTTCTACACCAAAATTCCTGTATTTATTGTGTGAACGCTCCAAAACATTCACACATGGTTTTCTACACCAAAATTCCTGTATTTATTGTGTGAACGCTCCAAAACATTCACACATTGTTTTCTACACCAAAATTCCTGTATTTATTGTGTGAACGCTCCAAAACATTCACACATTGTTTTCTACACCAAAATTCATGTATTTATTGTGTGAACGCTCCAAAACATTCACACATTGTTTTCTACACCAAAATTCATCTATTTATTGTGTGAACGCTCCAAACATTCACACATTGTTTTCCACACCAACATTCATGTATTTATTGTGTGAACGCTCCAAAACATTCACACATTGTTTTCTACACCAAAATTCATCTATTTATTGTGTGAACGCTCCAAACATTCACACATTGTTTTCCACACCAACATTCATGTATTTATTGTGTGAACGCTCCAAAACATTCACACATGGTTTTCTACACCAAAATTCATGTATTTATTGTGTGAACACTCCAAAACATTCACACACATGGTTTTCTAAACCAAAATTCCTGTATTTATTGTGTGAACGCTCCAAAACATTCACACATGGTTTTCTACACTAAAATTCATATTTATTGTGTGAACACTCCAAAACATTCACACATGGTTTTCTACACCAAAATTCCTGTATTTATTGTGTGAACGCTGCAAAACATTCACACATGGTTTTCTACACCAAAATTCCTGTATTTATTGTGTGAACGCTCCAAAACATTCATACATGGTTTTCTACACCAAAATTCCTGTATTTATTGTGTGAACGCTCCAAAACATTCACACATGGTTTTCTACACCAAAATTCATGTATTTATTGTGTGAACGCTACAAAACATTCACACATGTTTTTCTACAGCAACATTCATCTATTTATTGTGTGAACACTCCAAAACATTCACATGGTTTTCTGCACCAAAATTAATGTATTTATTGTGTGAACGCTCCAAATAATTCACACATGGTTTTCTACACCAAAATTCCTGTATTTATTGTGTGAACGCTCCAAAACATTCACACATGGTTTTCTACACCAAAATTCCTGTATTTATTGTGTGAACGCTCCAAAACATTCACACATGGTTTTCTACACCAAAATTCCTGTATTTATTGTGTGAACGCTCCAAAACATTCATACATGGTTTTCTACACCAAAATTCCTGTATTTATTGTGTGAACGCTCCAAAACATTCATACATGGTTTTCTACACCAAAATTCCTGTATTTATTGTGTGAACGCTCCAAAACATTCACACATGGTTTTCTACACCAAAATTCCTGTATTTATTGTGTGAACGCTCCAAAACATTCACACATTGTTTTCTACACCAAAATTCCTGTATTTATTGTGTGAACGCTCCAAAACATTCACACATGGTTTTCTACACCAAAATTCCTGTATTTATTGTGTGAACGCTCCAAAACATTCACACATTGTTTTCTACACCAAAATTCCTGTATTTATTGTGTGAACGCTCCAAAACATTCACACATTGTTTTCTACACCAAAATTCATGTATTTATTGTGTGAACGCTCCAAAACATTCACACATTGTTTTCTACACCAAAATTCATCTATTTATTGTGTGAACGCTCCAAACATTCACACATTGTTTTCCACACCAACATTCATGTATTTATTGTGTGAACGCTCCAAAACATTCACACATTGTTTTCTACACCAAAATTCATCTATTTATTGTGTGAACGCTCCAAACATTCACACATTGTTTTCCACACCAACATTCATGTATTTATTGTGTGAACGCTCCAAAACATTCACACATGGTTTTCTACACCAAAATTCATGTATTTATTGTGTGAACACTCCAAAACATTCACACACATGGTTTTCTAAACCAAAATTCCTGTATTTATTGTGTGAACGCTCCAAAACATTCACACATGGTTTTCTACACTAAAATTCATATTTATTGTGTGAACACTCCAAAACATTCACACATGGTTTTCTACACCAAAATTCCTGTATTTATTGTGTGAACGCTGCAAAACATTCACACATGGTTTTCTACACCAAAATTCCTGTATTTATTGTGTGAACGCTCCAAAACATTCATACATGGTTTTCTACACCAAAATTCCTGTATTTATTGTGTGAACGCTCCAAAACATTCACACATGGTTTTCTACACCAAAATTCCTGTATTTATTGTGTGAACGCTCCAAAACATTCACACATTGTTTTCTACACCAAAATTCCTGTATTTATTGTGTGAACGCTCCAAAACATTCACACATGGTTTTCTACACCAAAATTCCTGTATTTATTGTGTGAACGCTCCAAAACATTCACACATTGTTTTCTACACCAAAATTCCTGTATTTATTGTGTGAACGCTCCAAAACATTCACACATTGTTTTCTACACCAAAATTCATGTATTTATTGTGTGAACGCTCCAAAACATTCACACATTGTTTTCTACACCAAAATTCATCTATTTATTGTGTGAACGCTCCAAACATTCACACATTGTTTTCCACACCAACATTCATGTATTTATTGTGTGAACGCTCCAAAACATTCACACATTGTTTTCTACACCAAAATTCATCTATTTATTGTGTGAACGCTCCAAACATTCACACATTGTTTTCCACACCAACATTCATGTATTTATTGTGTGAACGCTCCAAAACATTCACACATGGTTTTCTACACCAAAATTCATGTATTTATTGTGTGAACACTCCAAAACATTCACACACATGGTTTTCTAAACCAAAATTCCTGTATTTATTGTGTGAACGCTCCAAAACATTCACACATGGTTTTCTACACTAAAATTCATATTTATTGTGTGAACACTCCAAAACATTCACACATGGTTTTCTACACCAAAATTCCTGTATTTATTGTGTGAACACTGCAAAACATTCACACATGGTTTTCTACACCAAAATTCCTGTATTTATTGTGTGAACGCTCCAAAACATTCATACATGGTTTTCTACACCAAAATTCCTGTATTTATTGTGTGAACGCTCCAAAACATTCACACATGGTTTTCTACACCAAAATTCATGTATTTATTGTGTGAACGCTACAAAACATTCACACATGGTTTTCTACAGCAACATTCATCTATTTATTGTGTGAACACTCCAAAACATTCACATGGTTTTCTGCACCAAAATTAATGTATTTATTGTGTGAACGCTCCAAATAATTCACACATGGTTTTCTACACCAAAATTCCTGTATTTATTGTGTGAACGCTCCAAAACATTCACACATGGTTTTCTACACCAAAATTCATGTATTTATTGTGTGAATGCCCTAAAACATTCACACATGGTTTTCTACTCCAAAATTCATCTATTTATTGTGTGAACGCTCCAAAACATTCACACATGGTTTTCTACACCAAAATTAATGTATTTATTGTGTGAACGCTCCAAAACATTCACACACATGGTTTTCTACACCAAAATTCCTGTATTTATTGTGTGAATGTTGAATATTGTGTGAATACATGAATTTTGGTGTAGAAAACCATGTGTGAACGCTCCATTACATTCACACATGGTTTTCTACACCAAAATTCCTGTATTTATTGTGTGAACGCTCCAAACATTCACACATTGTTTTCCACACCAACATTCATGTATTTATTGTGTGAACACTCCAAAACATTCACACATTGTTTCATCTATTTATTGTGTGAACGCTCCAAAACATTCACACACATGGTTTTCTACACCAAAATTCATGTATTTATTGTGTGAACGCTCCAAAACATTCACACATGGTTTTCTGCACCAAAATTAATGTATTTATTGTGTGAACGCTCCAAAACATTCACACACATGGTTTTCTACACCAAAATTCCTGTATTTATTGTGTGAACGCTCCAAAACATTCACACATGGTTTTCTACACCAAAATTCATGTATTTATTGTGTGAATGCCCTAAAACATTCACACATGGTTTTCTACACCAAAATTCATGTATTTATTGTGTGAACGCTACAAAACATTCACACATGGTTTTCTACAGCAACATTCATGTATTTATTGTGTGAACACTCCAAAACATTCACATGGTTTTCTGCACCAAAATTAATGTATTTATTGTGTGAACGCTCCAAAACATTCACACACATGGTTTTCTACACCAAAATTCCTGTATTTATTGTGTGAATGTTGAAAATTGTGTGAATACATGAATTTTGGTGTAGAAAACCATGTGTGAACGCTCCATTACATTCACACATGGTTTTCTACACCAAAATTCCTGTATTTATTGTGTGAACGCTCCAAACATTCACACATTGTTTTCCACACCAACATTCATGTATTTATTGTGTGAACACTCCAAAACATTCACACATTGTTTCATCTATTTATTGTGTGAACGCTCCAAAACATTCACACACATGGTTTTCTACACCAAAATTCATGTATTTATTGTGTGAACGCTCCAAAACATTCACACATGGTTTTCTGCACCAAAATTAATGTATTTATTGTGTGAACGCTCCAAAACATTCACACATGGTTTTCTACACCAAAATTCCTGTATTTATTGTGTGAACGCTCCAAAACATTCACACATGGTTTTCTACACCAAAATTCATGTATTTATTGTGTGAATGCCCTAAAACATTCACACATGGTTTTCTACTCCAAAATTCATCTATTTATTGTGTGAACGCTCCAAAACATTCACACATGGTTTTCTACACCAAAATTCATGTATTTATTGTGTGAACGCTACAAAACATTCACACATGGTTTTCTACAGCAACATTCATCTATTTATTGTGTGAACACTCCAAAACATTCACATGGTTTTCTGCACCAAAATTAATGTATTTATTGTGTGAACGCTCCAAAACATTCACACACATGGTTTTCTACACCAAAATTCCTGTATTTATTGTGTGAATGTTGAATATTGTGTGAATACATGAATTTTGGTGTAGAAAACCATGTGTGAACGCTCCATTACATTCACACATGGTTTTCTACACCAAAATTCCTGTATTTATTGTGTGAACGCTCCAAACATTCACACATTGTTTTCCACACCAACATTCATGTATTTATTGTGTGAACACTCCAAAACATTCACACATTGTTTCATCTATTTATTGTGTGAACGCTCCAAAACATTCACACACATGGTTTTCTACACCAAAATTCATGTATTTATTGTGTGAACGCTCCAAAACATTCACACATGGTTTTCTACACCAAAATTCATGTATTTATTGTGTGAACGCTCCAAAACATTCACACATGGTTTTCTACACCAAAATTCATGTATTTATTGTGTGAATGCCCTAAAACATTCACACATGGTTTTCTACTCCAAAATTCATCTATTTATTGTGTGAACGCTCCAAAACATTCACACATGGTTTTCTACACCAAAATTCATGTATTTATTGTGTGAACGCTACAAAACATTCACACATGGTTTTCTACAGCAACATTCATCTATTTATTGTGTGAACACTCCAAAACATTCACATGGTTTTCTGCACCAAAATTAATGTATTTATTGTGTGAACGCTCCAAAACATTCACACACATGGTTTTCTACACCAAAATTCCTGTATTTATTGTGTGAATGTTGAATATTGTGTGAATACATGAATTTTGGTGTAGAAAACCATGTGTGAACGCTCCATTACATTCACACATGGTTTTCTACACCAAAATTCCTGTATTTATTGTGTGAACGCTCCAAACATTCACACATTGTTTTCCACACCAACATTCATGTATTTATTGTGTGAACACTCCAAAACATTCACACATTGTTTCATCTATTTATTGTGTGAACGCTCCAAAACATTCACACACATGGTTTTCTACACCAAAATTCATGTATTTATTGTGTGAACGCTCCAAAACATTCACACATGGTTTTCTACACCAAAATTCATGTATTTATTGTGTGAACACTCCAAAACATTCACACACATGGTTTTCTAAACCAAAATTCCTGTATTTATTGTGTGAACGCTCCAAAACATTCACACATGGTTTTCTACACTAAAATTCATATTTATTGTGTGAACACTCCAAAACATTCACACATGGTTTTCTACACCAAAATTCCTGTATTTATTGTGTGAACGCTGCAAAACATTCACACATGGTTTTCTACACCAAAATTCCTGTATTTATTGTGTGAACGCTCCAAAACATTCATACATGGTTTTCTACACCAAAATTCCTGTATTTATTGTGTGAACGCTCCAAAACATTCACACATGGTTTTCTACACCAAAATTCCTGTATTTATTGTGTGAACGCTCCAAAACATTCACACATTCTTTTCTACACCAAAATTCCTGTATTTATTGTGTGAACGCTCCAAAACATTCACACATGGTTTTCTACACCAAAATTCATGTATTTATTGTGTGAATGCCCTAAAACATTCACACATGGTTTTCTACTCCAAAATTCATCTATTTATTGTGTGAACGCTCCAAAACATTCACACATGGTTTTCTACACCAAAATTCATGTATTTATTGTGTGAACGCTACAAAACATTCACACATGGTTTTCTACAGCAACATTCATCTATTTATTGTGTGAACACTCCAAAACATTCACATGGTTTTCTGCACCAAAATTAATGTATTTATTGTGTGAACGCTCCAAATAATTCACACATGGTTTTCTACACCAAAATTCCTGTATTTATTGTGTGAACGCTCCAAAACATTCACACATGGTTTTCTACACCAAAATTCATGTATTTATTGTGTGAATGCCCTAAAACATTCACACATTGTTTTCTACACCAAAATTCATCTATTTATTGTGTGAACGCTCCAAACATTCACACATTGTTTTCCACACCAACATTCATGTATTTATTGTGTGAACGCTCCAAAACATTCACACATGGTTTTCTACACCAAAATTCATGTATTTATTGTGTGAACACTCCAAAACATTCACACACATGGTTTTCTAAACCAAAATTCCTGTATTTATTGTGTGAACGCTCCAAAACATTCACACATGGTTTTCTACACTAAAATTCATATTTATTGTGTGAACACTCCAAAACATTCACACATGGTTTTCTACACCAAAATTCCTGTATTTATTGTGTGAACGCTGCAAAACATTCACACATGGTTTTCTACACCAAAATTCCTGTATTTATTGTGTGAACGCTCCAAAACATTCATACATGGTTTTCTACACCAAAATTCCTGTATTTATTGTGTGAACGCTCCAAAACATTCACACATGGTTTTCTACACCAAAATTCCTGTATTTATTGTGTGAACGCTCCAAAACATTCACACATTGTTTTCTACACCAAAATTCCTGTATTTATTGTGTGAACGCTCCAAAACATTCACACATGGTTTTCTACACCAAAATTCCTGTATTTATTGTGTGAACGCTCCAAAACATTCACACATTGTTTTCTACACCAAAATTCCTGTATTTATTGTGTGAACGCTCCAAAACATTCACACATTGTTTTCTACACCAAAATTCATGTATTTATTGTGTGAACGCTCCAAAACATTCACACATTGTTTTCTACACCAAAATTCATCTATTTATTGTGTGAACGCTCCAAACATTCACACATTGTTTTCCACACCAACATTCATGTATTTATTGTGTGAACGCTCCAAAACATTCACACATTGTTTTCTACACCAAAATTCATCTATTTATTGTGTGAACGCTCCAAACATTCACACATTGTTTTCCACACCAACATTCATGTATTTATTGTGTGAACGCTCCAAAACATTCACACATGGTTTTCTACACCAAAATTCATGTATTTATTGTGTGAACACTCCAAAACATTCACACACATGGTTTTCTAAACCAAAATTCCTGTATTTATTGTGTGAACGCTCCAAAACATTCACACATGGTTTTCTACACTAAAATTCATATTTATTGTGTGAACACTCCAAAACATTCACACATGGTTTTCTACACCAAAATTCCTGTATTTATTGTGTGAACGCTGCAAAACATTCACACATGGTTTTCTACACCAAAATTCCTGTATTTATTGTGTGAACGCTCCAAAACATTCATACATGGTTTTCTACACCAAAATTCCTGTATTTATTGTGTGAACGCTCCAAAACATTCACACATGGTTTTCTACACCAAAATTCATGTATTTATTGTGTGAACGCTACAAAACATTCACACATGGTTTTCTACAGCAACATTCATCTATTTATTGTGTGAACACTCCAAAACATTCACATGGTTTTCTGCACCAAAATTAATGTATTTATTGTGTGAACGCTCCAAATAATTCACACATGGTTTTCTACACCAAAATTCCTGTATTTATTGTGTGAACGCTCCAAAACATTCACACATTGTTTTCTACACCAAAATTCATGTATTTATTGTGTGAATGCCCTAAAACATTCACACATGGTTTTCTACTCCAAAATTCATCTATTTATTGTGTGAACGCTCCAAAACATTCACACATGGTTTTCTACACCAAAATTAATGTATTTATTGTGTGAACGCTCCAAAACATTCACACACATGGTTTTCTACACCAAAATTCCTGTATTTATTGTGTGAATGTTGAATATTGTGTGAATACATGAATTTTGGTGTAGAAAACCATGTGTGAACGCTCCATTACATTCACACATGGTTTTCTACACCAAAATTCCTGTATTTATTGTGTGAACGCTCCAAACATTCACACATTGTTTTCCACACCAACATTCATGTATTTATTGTGTGAACACTCCAAAACATTCACACATTGTTTCATCTATTTATTGTGTGAACGCTCCAAAACATTCACACACATGGTTTTCTACACCAAAATTCATGTATTTATTGTGTGAACGCTCCAAAACATTCACACATGGTTTTCTGCACCAAAATTAATGTATTTATTGTGTGAACGCTCCAAAACATTCACACACATGGTTTTCTACACCAAAATTCCTGTATTTATTGTGTGAACGCTCCAAAACATTCACACATGGTTTTCTACACCAAAATTCATGTATTTATTGTGTGAATGCCCTAAAACATTCACACATGGTTTTCTACACCAAAATTCATGTATTTATTGTGTGAACGCTACAAAACATTCACACATGGTTTTCTACAGCAACATTCATGTATTTATTGTGTGAACACTCCAAAACATTCACATGGTTTTCTGCACCAAAATTAATGTATTTATTGTGTGAACGCTCCAAAACATTCACACACATGGTTTTCTACACCAAAATTCCTGTATTTATTGTGTGAATGTTGAAAATTGTGTGAATACATGAATTTTGGTGTAGAAAACCATGTGTGAACGCTCCATTACATTCACACATGGTTTTCTACACCAAAATTCCTGTATTTATTGTGTGAACGCTCCAAACATTCACACATTGTTTTCCACACCAACATTCATGTATTTATTGTGTGAACACTCCAAAACATTCACACATTGTTTCATCTATTTATTGTGTGAACGCTCCAAAACATTCACACACATGGTTTTCTACACCAAAATTCATGTATTTATTGTGTGAACGCTCCAAAACATTCACACATGGTTTTCTGCACCAAAATTAATGTATTTATTGTGTGAACGCTCCAAAACATTCACACATGGTTTTCTACACCAAAATTCCTGTATTTATTGTGTGAACGCTCCAAAACATTCACACATGGTTTTCTACACCAAAATTCATGTATTTATTGTGTGAATGCCCTAAAACATTCACACATGGTTTTCTACTCCAAAATTCATCTATTTATTGTGTGAACGCTCCAAAACATTCACACATGGTTTTCTACACCAAAATTCATGTATTTATTGTGTGAACGCTACAAAACATTCACACATGGTTTTCTACAGCAACATTCATCTATTTATTGTGTGAACACTCCAAAACATTCACATGGTTTTCTGCACCAAAATTAATGTATTTATTGTGTGAACGCTCCAAAACATTCACACACATGGTTTTCTACACCAAAATTCCTGTATTTATTGTGTGAATGTTGAATATTGTGTGAATACATGAATTTTGGTGTAGAAAACCATGTGTGAACGCTCCATTACATTCACACATGGTTTTCTACACCAAAATTCCTGTATTTATTGTGTGAACGCTCCAAACATTCACACATTGTTTTCCACACCAACATTCATGTATTTATTGTGTGAACACTCCAAAACATTCACACATTGTTTCATCTATTTATTGTGTGAACGCTCCAAAACATTCACACACATGGTTTTCTACACCAAAATTCATGTATTTATTGTGTGAACGCTCCAAAACATTCACACATGGTTTTCTACACCAAAATTCATGTATTTATTGTGTGAACACTCCAAAACATTCACACACATGGTTTTCTAAACCAAAATTCCTGTATTTATTGTGTGAACGCTCCAAAACATTCACACATGGTTTTCTACACTAAAATTCATATTTATTGTGTGAACACTCCAAAACATTCACACATGGTTTTCTACACCAAAATTCCTGTATTTATTGTGTGAACACTGCAAAACATTCACACATGGTTTTCTACACCAAAATTCCTGTATTTATTGTGTGAACGCTCCAAAACATTCATACATGGTTTTCTACACCAAAATTCCTGTATTTATTGTGTGAACGCTCCAAAACATTCACACATGGTTTTCTACACCAAAATTCCTGTATTTATTGTGTGAACGCTCCAAAACATTCACACATTCTTTTCTACACCAAAATTCCTGTATTTATTGTGTGAACGCTCCAAAACATTCACACATGGTTTTCTACACCAAAATTCATGTATTTATTGTGTGAATGCCCTAAAACATTCACACATGGTTTTCTACTCCAAAATTCATCTATTTATTGTGTGAACGCTCCAAAACATTCACACATGGTTTTCTACACCAAAATTCATGTATTTATTGTGTGAACGCTACAAAACATTCACACATGGTTTTCTACAGCAACATTCATCTATTTATTGTGTGAACACTCCAAAACATTCACATGGTTTTCTGCACCAAAATTAATGTATTTATTGTGTGAACGCTCCAAATAATTCACACATGGTTTTCTACACCAAAATTCCTGTATTTATTGTGTGAACGCTCCAAAACATTCACACATGGTTTTCTACACCAAAATTCATGTATTTATTGTGTGAATGCCCTAAAACATTCACACATGGTTTTCTACTCCAAAATTCATCTATTTATTGTGTGAACGCTCCAAAACATTCACACATGGTTTTCTACACCAAAATTCATGTATTTATTGTGTGAACGCTACAAAACATTCACACATGGTTTTCTACAGCAACATTCATCTATTTATTGTGTGAACACTCCAAAACATTCACATGGTTTTCTGCACCAAAATTAATGTATTTATTGTGTGAACGCTCCAAAACATTCACACACATGGTTTTCTACACCAAAATTCCTGTATTTATTGTGTGAATGTTGAATATTGTGTGAATACATGAATTTTGGTGTAGAAAACCATGTGTGAACGCTCCATTACTTTCACACATGGTTTTCTACACCAAAATTCCTGTATTTATTGTGTGAACGCTCCAAACATTCACACATTGTTTTCCACACCAACATTCATGTATTTATTGTGTGAACACTCCAAAACATTCACACATTGTTTCATCTATTTATTGTGTGAACGCTCCAAAACATTCACACACATGGTTTTCTACACCAAAATTCATGTATTTATTGTGTGAACGCTCCAAAACATTCACACATGGTTTTCTGCACCAAAATTAATGTATTTATTGTGTGAACGCTCCAAAACATTCACACACATGGTTTTCTACACCAAAATTCCTGTATTTATTGTGTGAACGCTCCAAAACATTCACACATGGTTTTCTACACCAAAATTCATGTATTTATTGTGTGAATGCCCTAAAACATTCACACATGGTTTTCTACTCCAAAATTCATCTATTTATTGTGTGAACGCTCCAAAACATTCACACATGGTTTTCTACACCAAAATTCATGTATTTATTGTGTGAACGCTACAAAACATTCACACATGGTTTTCTACAGCAACATTCATCTATTTATTGTGTGAACACTCCAAAACATTCACATGGTTTTCTGCACCAAAATTAATGTATTTATTGTGTGAACGCTCCAAAACATTCACACACATGGTTTTCTACACCAAAATTCCTGTATTTATTGTGTGAATGTTGAATATTGTGTGAATACATGAATTTTGGTGTAGAAAACCATGTGTGAACGCTCCATTACATTCACACATGGTTTTCTACACCAAAATTCCTGTATTTATTGTGTGAACGCTCCAAACATTCACACATTGTTTTCCACACCAACATTCATGTATTTATTGTGTGAACACTCCAAAACATTCACACACTGTTTCATCTATTTATTGTGTGAACGCTCCAAAACATTCACACACATGGTTTTCTACACCAAAATTCATGTATTTATTGTGTGAACGCTCCAAAACATTCACAAAGGTTTTCTACACCAAAATTCATGTATTTATTGTGTGAACACTCCAAAACATTCACACACATGGTTTTCTAAACCAAAATTCCTCTATTTATTGTGTGAACGCTCCAAAACATTCACACATTGTTTTCTACACCAAAATTAATCTATTTATTGTGTGAACGCTCCAAAACATTCACACCTGGGTTTTCTACACCAAAATTCATCTATTTATTGTGTGAACGCTCCAAAACATTCACACACATGGTTTTCTACACCAAAATTCATGTATTTATTGTGTGAACGCTCCAAAACATTCACAAAGGTTTTCTACACCAAAATTCATGTATTTATTGTGTGAACACTCCAAAACATTCACACACATGGTTTTCTAAACCAAAATTCATCTATTTATTGTGTGAACGCTCCAAAACATTCACACATTGTTTTCTACACCAAAATTAATCTATTTATTGTGTAAACGCTCCAAAACATTTACACGTGATTTTCTACAACAAAATTCATATATTTATTGTGTGAACACTCCAAAACATTCACACATGGTTTTCTACACTAAAATTCATCTATTTATTGTGTGAACGCTCCAAAACATTCACACATGGTTTTCTACACTAAAATTCATGTATTTATTGTGTGAACGCTCCAAAACATTCACACATGGTTTTCTACACCAAAATTCATGTATTTATTGTGTGAATGCTTCAAAACATTCACACATTGTTTTCTACACCAAAATTCCTGTATTTGATGTGTGAACGCTCCAAAACATTCACACATGGTTTTCTACACCAAAATTCATGTATTTATTGTGTGAACGCTCCAAAACATTCACACATGGTTTTCTACACCAAAATTCCTGTATTTATTGTGTGAACGCTCCAAAACATTCACACATGGTTTTCTACACCAAAATTCATGTATTTATTGTGTGAACGCTCCATTACATTCGCACATGGTTTTCTACACCAAAATTCATCTATTTATTGTGTGAACGCTCCAAAACATTCACACATGATTTTCTACACCAAAATTCATGTATTTATTGTGTGAACGCTCCAAAACATTCACACATGGTTTTCTACACCAACATTCATGTATTTATTGTGTGAACGCTCCAAAACATTCACACATTGTTTTCTACACCAAAATTCATCTATTTATTGTGTGAATGTTTTGGAGCGTTCACACAATTAAGTAATAAGCTGTGATTAATCATGATTAATCCAAATCAAAATGTGGGTTCAGTGTGATTTAAAATAAAAAATAAAAAATGAAATGTATTGTTGTGGGTGCGTATGATGTGTTTTTCCACGACCCATTAACACCCATGTGAGCCGGGCTGCTGTGTCCGCTTGACCCGCAATAATCAGCCGTCTCGTCTCTTGACCCACTCCGGAGGTAACCCACAGTGGAACGCTTCCCCACGACTAAACACTATTTCGGTGTCAATGTACTGACTTCAAACGGCAGGTCTCTGAAGATGCTCCGGCCCCGCACTAAGGGGGTCACTCCGGGTGACTTACCCGTCTGGGGAGTACTCCAGGTTGAACACGGCTCCGTGGGTCTTGGTGCTCAGGTTGACCGAGTCGGCGGCCGGGTTCATGGAGCTGTACAAGCTGGTCATTGTCTGGAAGTTGTCCCGGACCGGGTCCACAAACACGCCCCGCCTAATGGACCTGTTCTGAATCCAGGAAAACAGGCTCTTCCTCCGGCCAGTGTCTGAGCCCCCGCCGGTTTCAGGCCGAGGCCCGGCGGCTGGCTCCTCCGACGACGACGACAACGGCGGCGCGGTCTCGCTCGTCCCCGGCGGCAAAGGAGAGCAGCTCCGGGGGCCGTCGTGGTCTGGGCCGTCCGTGTCGGGCTCTTTGTCGCCGCCGTTGGGCCTGTCCCGCGGCTCGTCGGCGTCCCCCGAGCTCATTGTGGCGTCTGTGCGGCGCGGTGAGAAGCAGCCGGGCGTGAAAGCGGTCGGCCGCCTCAGAACCGTCGCGGTGTCATGGCGGGAGATTTTAGCTGCTCGGCCCGCAGCAGAACAACATTAGCAGCCTTGTCAGAGCCGCCTCAAGCCGCACGTCAAAGCGGACAACGCTCGCTGGTGCACAACCGGATGTACTTTCGCACTAAACGTATGCGAGTGTTAAATCTCACCGCGAGGCACATAAAAATATTAAAATACTTCACTATATACATATAATATATTAAAATAATATATAAATTGTTAAAACGTGCCGTTTAGAGCCCAATTCAAAATATGATTTAAATCGTGTTTTTTAATCTGAAGTACAATACCGGAAGTGTTTTACTCTCAACCACACAAGCCGGACTTGACTTCGTCAGCGTAAACAAGAAATGACGACATTTCGCTTCCGCTGTTTTAGGGGGTTAACGCAGTTTGTTGCCACCGTGTGGCCAAACACTAGAACTACACTCCTGAGCTAATATACAAGTACAGTAATAATGCAGTTAGTCTCAAGAAAGGTGTCGGAATAAATACGATTAGCTTCTTCCTACTCCCTTTTTAGACACGTTATGAATAAAAATGAATGTAAAATGTGCAAAGTGTCGTATATTAGCTGCACGGCCTGTAGCAGATAGACATTAGCAGCCTTGTCAAAGCGGACAACCGGATGTACTTTCGCACTAAACGTATGCGAGTGTTAAATCTCACCGCAAGGCGCATACAAATATTAAAATACTTCACTATACACATATAATATATTAAAATAATATATAAATGGTTAAAACGTGCCGTTTAGAGCCCAATTCTAAATATGATTTACATCGTGGTTTTTAATCTGAAGTACAATGCCGGAAGTGTTCTACTCTCAACCGCACAAGCTGTTTTAGGGGTAACGCAGTCAAAGCGGACAACGCTCGCTGGTGCACAACCGGATGTACTTTCGCACTAAAAGTATGCGAGTGTTAAATCTCACCGCGAGGCGCAAAAAAATAACACAATACTTCACTATATACATATAATAAAGTAGAATAATATTTCAATTGTCAAAGCGTGCCGTTTAGATCCCAATTCTAAATATGATTTAAATAGCAGTTTTTAATCTGAAGTACAATGCCGGAAGTGTTCTACTCTCAAGCGAACAAGCTGTTTTAGGGGGTAACGCAGTTTGTTTTCGCAGGTTGCTGCCACCGTGTGGCCAAACACTGGAACTACACGTCTTAGCTCATACAAGTACAATAATCGAGGGTCGACCTGCAGTTAGTCTCAAGAAAGGTGTCGGAAAAAATACGATTTGCTTCTTCCTACTCCCTTTTTAGACACGTTATGAATAAAAATGAATGTAAAATGTGCAAAGTGTCGTATATTAGCTGCACGGCCCGTAGCAGATAAACATTAGCAGCCTTGTCAAAGCGGACAACCGGATGTACTTTCGCACTAAACGTATGCGAGTGTTAAATCTCACCGCAAGGCGCATACAAATATTAAAATACTTCACTATACACATATAATATATTAAAATAATATATAAATTGTTGAAACGTGCCGTTTAGAGCCCAATTCTAAATATGATTTGAATAGCAGTTTTTAATCTGAAGTACAATGCCGGAAGTGTTCTACTCTCAACCGCACAAGCTGTTTTAGGGGGTAACGCAGTTTTGTTTTCGCAGGTTGCTGTCACCGTGTGGCCAAACACTGGAACTACACTCCTTAGCTCGTATACAAGTGCAGTTAGTCTCAAGAAAGGTGTCGGAATGAATAAGATTTGTTTCTTCCTGCTCCTTTTTTTGGACATGTTTAAAAGAAAAATGGATGTAAAATGTGCGATGTACGTTTGCCATAACCTTCAACCGCAGACATACTTGCCAACCCTCCCGGATTTTCCGGGAGACTCCCGAAATTCAGCGCCTCTCCCGAAAACCTCCCGGGACAAATTTTCTCCCGAAATTCAGGCGGAGTTGGAGGCCACGCCCCCTCCAGCTCCATGCGGACCTGAGTGACGTGTTGACAGCCTGTTCACAACATTGCCGTAAACAGCAATGTTGTGACACTTTTAAACAGGACAATACTGCCATCTACTGTACATGCATATGTGACCCACCCATAATGTGTCACATTTTTGTGTTGATTTATTTATTTAATTTAGTGGTTTGAATTCGTTTTTGGAGCTGTCATTACACATTTATCAGTATTCACATTGGTCAGTAGGGGGCAGTAGGGCGTTTCTTCCCAATTGAATGCTATCACCTGCAGACCGGAAGTGTCTTGTCATTCTGATGAGAGCGACCAGTCTGTGAACAATTGAAACGTCCTGTGTGCTTTTTCCTCCTGTATAACAGGTTAGTTTTGGTGAATCAACTCACTGAATAATATCCATGTGATCTTTATAAGTTTAAGTACACATTCTGATGGTGGAGCCTAACTCTAAAGTGTTTGTGAGTTGTAGTTTGTATTTGTGAATGAATCCAGTGCACAGCTGCAGTAATCAATACAAAAAGGCGACGTGAGTGCGCAATGTTTGTATAGGAACTTCTGGTCCTAATTCAGACTCCCAAATTAGAGCTCCCGTTTTCTTATTGATTTTAAAATGTATATTTATGTAATGTGTGTGTTCTGAAATAGTGACAGAGAATAGAACAAGGATGGCCAATTCAACCCTTAACTCAACAATGAGTAGATGAGTGTTATGTGTGTGTATATGTGTAAATAAATGAACACTGAGATTCAAGTATTTATTTATATATATATATATATATATATATATATATATATGGCAAATTCTTGCATCCAGCACACCTTACAATAGTGGTAATAAAAGATGCAACCTATGCTTGAAAGAGAAACTGTTTATTATTTACCGTCCAGACCTGTCATCCCTCAACAAGCGCAGCGAAATTGTAACAGCATGCCGCCATAGACGGAAACACCTCCTAGGTAACACATGAGCCAATCACCACGCCCCTAGGCCAGCCTGTACCCACCCACTCTGTGCCCTATATAAACCATGGTATGCGAATGCTCCCATTAAAATCTCCTGACGATTGAGGGTACCCCCCCTCATGAAACAGGCCTGTAGAGATGAAATAGTCTTGTGATTTTTTCCCCACACATACATATATATATATATATATATATATGTTTAAAAAAAAAAAAAAAATATATATATATATATATATAGCTAGAATTCACTGAAAGTCAAGTATTTCTTATATATATATATATCTTAACCACGCCCCCCGCCCCAACCCCGACCACGCCCCCCACCTCCCGAAATCGGAGGTCTCAAGGTTGGCAAGTATGACCGCAGAGCATACTTGCCAACCTTGAGACCGCCGAATTCGGGAGATTTTAAAGGGGGAGGAATATATATATAGCTAGAATTCACTGAAATTCAAGTATTTCTTATATATATATATATATATATATATATATATATATATATATATATATATACATATATAAAATAAATACTTGACTTTCAGTTTCAGTGAATTCTAGCTATATATATATATATATATATATATATATATATATATATATATATATATATATATATATATATATATATATATACACACACACACACACACACAGGTATATATGTATTTTGTTATATATGTATATACATATATATAAATAAAATAAATACTTGAATTACAGTGTTCATTTATTTACATGTATACACTCACATAACACTCCTCTACTCATTGTTGTATTTGAAAGTGCAATGCTTTGCAGCCAGTAGCACAGCCTTTGAAGGAGCATAGGTATGGGCAGCATCTGTGAAATTTAATTTGCAGGAAAGGAGTGAATTTAGGGTTGAATTGTCCGTCCTCGTTCTATTCTCTTGTCACTCATCGTCGGAAATCGGGAGGAATTCGGGAGAATGGTCGTCTTGGGAGATTCACTGAAATTCGGGAGTCTCCCGGAAAATTCTGGGGGGGTTGGCAAGTATGCCTCAGAGGTGTCTTCCCACAGTTCCAGTTAGTTGTCGGAGTCATCCCCAGACTTCTGGAGAGGACTAAGAGTAATAACAACTTCATTGGCTAAGACACAAAACATTTGTTGCATATCCCAGATGAGATATTATCTGTATTTTTGTCACACTGATCGATTCAAACTCAACCGGCTTCACATTAAGGACGTCTGCAGCTTACCTGCCCGCCACCCCTGTTGCCGGGGGCCACTCCGCACGCAGTGCGCTCACGAAAGGGGTGGGGCTCACCCTGGTTGATATAGACAGCAGGACGGTGGCCATGGAAGTCGGAACCCGCTAAGGAGTGTGTAACAACCCACCTGCCGAATCAACTAGCCCTGAAAATGGATGGCGCTGGAGCGTCGGGCCCTTATACCCGGCCGTCGCCGGCAGCGAGACGCGCTTGGAGGTGCGCTCAGCGCGGCTCCCATATGATTGCGCACTGGTGTGCGTCTGGGTCGTGACAGCGTGGCACGCGAATGTCTGTGCTGCATTGGATCAGTCTCCTTTCTTTAACAGGCAAAAGCTTTATAACCTCACTAATGCCTTGCATCGTCTATATTAGATATATAACAACGGGCGGGTGCGGTTCTGATCAAATGTTACATCGGGTGGATGGCGGATGGTTGACGACTTTCTGATGCGGTTGCGGATGAAATAATTGCCTATCCGCACATCTCTAATATATATATATATATATATATATATATATATATATATATATATATATGTATGTGTGGGAAAAAAAATCACAAGACTATTTCATCTCTACAGGCCTGTTTCATGAGGGGGGGTACCCTCAATCATCAGGAGATTTTAATGGGAGCATTCGCATACCATGGTTTATATAGGGCACAGAGTGGGTGGGTACAGGCTGGCGTAGGGGCGTGGTGATTGGCTCATGTGTTACCTAGGAGGTGTTTCCGTCTATGGCGGCATGCTGTTACAATTTCGCTGCGCTTGTTGAGGGATGACAGGTCCGGACGGTAAATAATAAACAGTTTCTCTTTCAAGCATAGGTTGCATCTTTTATTACCACTATTGTAAGGTGTGCTGGATGCAAGAATTTGCCATGTTATTGAATATTCAACATTATTGTCTTTGAGGTCCCAAATGTGTTTGCTGAGTTCTGTGGTATTTCGCAGGTTTTGGTTCCTGAAAGAAGCCTTGTGATTGTTCCATCTGGTTTTGAATTCTCCCTCGGTTAATCCTACATATGTGTCGGATGTGTTAATGTCCTTGCGTATTACCTTAGATTGGTAGACAACTGATGTTTGTAAGCACCCCCCGTTGAGAGGGCAATCAGGTTTCTTTCGGCAGTTACAGCCTTTGTTGGTTTTGGAGTCGCTCTGTCTGGGGGCCGACGGCTCATTTGCAATTGTTTTGTTGTGGTTTGAGATGATTTGTCGTATATTGTTCATGCAGCTGTAGTTCAATTTAATGTTGTTCTTGTTGAATACTTTTCTTAGGGTGTTGTCTTTGGGAAAGTGTTTGTCAATCAGATTGAGGAATTTGTGTCCAATGTTCGTTGAGACGTTTTTGCTGTATGGGGGGTTGTACCAGATGATGTCGTTTCGTTTTCTGTTCTTTTTTGGCTGGTTTTCTGGCGTGGGTTCATAGGTGAGGGTGAAATTGTATCCGCTTTCATCAAGGGCTTTTTGGTACGGTATATATATATATATATATATATATAAGAAATACTTGACGTTCAGTGAATTCTAGATATAAATATATATATATATTTTATTTTATATATATATATATATATATAAAATAAATACTTGAATTTCAGTGTTCATTTATTTACACATATACACACACATAACACTCATCTACTCATTGTTGAGTTAAGGGTTGAATTGTCCATCCTTGTTCTATTCTCTGTCACTATTTTTCGAACCATTCTGTACACCCTCTCTGATGATGCATTGCTGTGTGGCACGCACAAAAGTGCTTTCATCAAATGCACTAGATGGCAGTATTGTCCTGTTTAAGAGTGTCACAACATTGCTGTTTAGGGCAGACGAACTGCTTTACGGTATACAAAAAAGTGACTGCTGTTGTTGTGTGTTGTTGCCGCGCTGGGAGGACGTTAATGAAACTGCCTAACAATAAACCCACATAAGAAACCAAGAACTCGCCCTCCATCATTCTATAGTTATAACATGATTGGGCAGGTACGCTTTTTTATACTGTGGAGGACCTGAGTCCGCCTGAATTTCGGGAGAAAATTTGTCCTGGGAGGTTTTCGGGAGAGGCGCTGAATTTCGGGAGTCTCCCGGAAAATCCGGGAGGGTTGGCAAGTATGCCACCCATCCAAATGATGAGATTCAGGTGTCCTAATCACAGGTGTATCAAATCCAGCACTTAGGCATGGAGACTGTTTCTACAAACATTTGTGAAAGAATGGGCCGCTCTCAGTGATTTCCAGCGTGGAACTGTCATAGGATGTGTTGCGTTTTGGGGCCAGTTGTTCCTCCCAGGGAATTCAAGTTGCTGGTCACTCCCAAGCTCTTTTATGACAGTAAAGCTGAGTAGAAGAACCACCAGAGACAGAATAGGTATTTTGTCATTTTATTTCCAAAGCCTTTGGAAATAAACTTGAGACCAAATCCCCCGTACAGAAGCGCTCACTCGCACAGTTAAATTGGTCTAACTTTTTATACAACAAAACTTCTTTTTATCTCGTCTCTCTTGCCCTCACCCTACTTGTCCCTCTTACTCCACAGCTGGGCAAAGGGAAAGATAAGAGAAACAATTTATTACTTCTCCCCCTTTTGTTTATTATCTAAAGTCGGTTTTAGACGAAAAGCAGAGAAGATCTCCCCCTTGACATTCTCAAAAATTGGCACACAGTACTTGCAGACAACCAAAATATAACAAATAAAGAACACTAGCTGTTTTGTACTATGACTATGGTTTAAAAATACACAAATATGGATATATCTAATTATCTGCCTCCGTCAGATGCCACCTGTGCAACAAATCCGGTCGTGAAATTGCCTCGCTCCTAAATGTTGCAAAGTCAACTTTATTATAAGAAAAGTGAAAAGTTGGGAACAACAGCAACTCAGCCACTAAGTGGTAGGCCACGTAAACTGACAGAGAGGTCAGCATAGTGCAAAGACTTTCTGCACAGTCAGTTGCTACAGAGCTCCAAACGTCATGTGACCTTCCAATTAGCCCACGTACAGTACGCAGGGAGCTTCATGGAATGGGTTTCCATGGCCGGGCAGCTGCATCTAAGCCATACATCACTAAGTCCAATGCAAAGCGTGGGATGCAGTGGTGTAAAGGACATCACCACTGGACTCTAGAGCGGTGGAGACGCCTTCTCTGGACTGATGAATAACGCTTTTCCATCTGGCAATCTGATGGACCAGTCTGGGTTTGGCGGTTGCCAGGAGAACGCTACATTTCGGACTGCATTGTGCCGAGTGTGAAATTTGGTGGAGGAGGAATTATGGTGTGGGGTTGTTTTTCAGTGAAAGGAACCTTGAATGCTCCAGGATACCAAAACATTTTGGACAATTCCACGCTCCCAACCTTGTGGGAACAGTTAGGAGCGGCCCCCCTCCTCTTCCAACATGACTGTGCACAAAGCAAAGTCCATAAAGACATGGATGACAGAGTCTGGTGTGGATGAACTTGACTGGCCTGCACAGAGTCCTGACCTGAACCCGATAGACCACCTTTGGGATGAATTAGAACGGAGACTGAGAGCCAGGCCTTCTCGACCTCACCAATGCGCTTTTGGAAGAATGGTGGAAAATTCCTATAAAGACACTCCGCGACCTTGTGGACAGCCTTCCCAGAAGAGTTGAAGCTGTAACATCATATTGAACCCTATGGGTTAGGAATGGGGTGGCACTTCAAGTTTGTATGTGAGTCAAGGCAGGTGGCCAAATACTTTTGGCAATATAGTGTACATACGTTGCAAAATGAATATTTACACAGATTTTGTAAATGTTTATTGACATACCTTAATTGTTTCTGTAACACGGCAGTAAAACGGCTGAGCGAACAAAACAGAAGTCATCAACTAGCTCTCTAATCAGCTAAACAGATTGTGCTGTCAAATGATACATTAAAAAAAAAATAATCACTTTTTAAATTTGAAAGAATCACATACATAAATAGTCTATTATACAGCATTATTCACATGTGAATAACATAAATACAGTCTATTATACAGCATTATTCACATGTGAATAACAAATACAGTCTATTATACAGCATTATTCACATGTGAATAATATAAATACAGTCTACTATACAGCATTATTCACATGTGAATAACATAAATACAGTCTATTATACAGAATTATTCACATGTGAATAATATAAATAGTCTATTATACAGCATTATTCACATGTGAATAATATAAATACAGTCTATTATACAGCATTATTCACATGTGAATAATATAAATACAGTCTATTATACAGCATTATTCACATGTGAATAACATAAATACAGTCTATTATACAGCATTATTCACATGTGAATAACATAAATACAGTCTATTATACAGCATTATTCACACGTGAATAATATAAATACAGTCTATTATACAGCATTATTCACATGTGAATAATATAAATACAGTCTATTATACAGCATTATTCACATGTGAATAATATAAATACAGTCTATTATACAGCATTATTCACATGTGAATAACAAATAGTCTATTATAAAGCCTTATTCACATGTGAATAAGGCTGTATAATAGACTGTATTTATATTATTACATGTGAATAATGCTGTATAATAGACTACCGGGTATTTATATTATTCACATGTGAATAACAAATAGTCTATTATAAAGCATTATTCACATGTGAATAACAAATAGTCTATTATACAGCATTATTCACATGTGAATAATATAAATACAGTCTATTATACAGCATTATTCACATGTGGATACTGCTGTATAATAGACTATGTTATTCACATGTGAATAATGCTGTATAATAGACTATTTATATTATTCACATGTGAATAATATAAATACAGTCTATTATACAGCATTATTCACATGTGAATAACATAAATACAGTCTATTATACAGCATTATTCACATGTGAATAATATAGTCTATTATACAGCAGTATCCACATGTGAATAATGCTGTATAATAGACTGTATTTATATTATTCACATGTGAATAATGCTGTATAATAGACTATTTATGTTATTCACATGTGAATAATGCTGTATAATAGACTATTTATATTATTCACATGTGAATAATATAAATACAGTCTATTATACAGCATTCTTTGCCAAATTATTTTTTAGCACAGGCTATTGAGGGAGCATACCTTGGGGTCCCTTTTGGCCCCCATTCATCATTTTTAGATATACTTTAAACCTGTTCTTTTAAAGCTGTTGCCATGGAAACGCAACGAATCCCAAGCATTTCCCTTTGAAAACGCACGCAAGTCCTATTACAGGTGTAATTTGACCCCTCAACCACTAGATGCCGCCAGAGTACCATAGAGTGCTACATACAGGCGGGACAATATTCATGCAAAGTTTCTTGGAATCTGCCAACAATTTAGGATTGTGTCGATACCAATATTTTTTTTAAATTAAATATATAAAGGGGAACACAAAAAATGTCATTATTGTCTTTATTTGAACAAAAAATGTTAGTGTACATGAAACATGTTTATTATTGTCATTTAGTCCTTAAATAAAATAGACAACTTGTCTTTTAGTAGTAAGTAAACAAAGACTCCTAATTAGTCTATGCAGTAACATATTGTGTCTTATTATTTTGTACACATTAAGAGGGACAAACTGTAAAAAATGGATTATTAATCAAAATGTTCATTTACTGTTAATATCTGCTTATTTTCTGTTTTAACATGTTCTATCTACACTTCTGTTCAAATGTAATAATCACTTATTCTTCTCTTCTTTGATACTTTACATTAGTTTTGGATGATACCACACATTTAGGTATCGATGCGATACCAAGTAGTTACAGGATCATACATTGGTCATATTCAAAGTCCTCATGTGTCCAGGGACGTATTTACTGACTTTATAAACATAATATACATTTAAATTTTTTTTTGTGACAATAAAAAATATCAATGTAATCATAGTAGTATCGACTAGATACGCTCTTGTACTTGGTATCATTACAGTGGATGTCAGGTAATGGCGTTTGTTTACATTGTGACGCCGGTGAGCTATTGCATCCTCCTACGGTGTGTAGTGAAGCATGTTTAGCTATTCCTCGTCCTCCAGTGATAATGCTACTTGTAATAAGCTTACTTTGTCGCCATGGAGACCAGGATTAGTGATTTAGAAGTAGCTAAAACGCTGCAGACTGCGGATGGATGTTAGCTAGCTCGCCATGTCTTAAAGTTAAAAGTTAAAGTCACCTTGTTCCACCCCTGGGAGGTGAGGGGAGCAGTGAGTAGCAGCGGTGGCCGCGCCCGGGAATCATTTTTGGTGATTTAACCCCCAATTCCAACCCTTGATGCTGAGTGTCAATAGAAGGCACTATTGACCTACAGGGGGCACTATTGGCTTATAGGGGGCACTATTGACCTTTTGGGGGCACTATTGACCTATAGAGGGCACTATAGACCTATAGAAGGCACTATTGGCCTACAGAGGGCACTGTTGACCTAATAGAGGGCACTATTGACCTATACAAGGCACTATTGGCCTACAGAGGGCACTATTGGCCTAATAGAGGGCACTATTGACCTATAGGGGGCACTATTGGCCTACAGAGGGCACTGTTGACCTACAGAGGGCACTATTGACCTATAGGGAACACTATTGACCTATAGAGGGCACTATTGGCCTATAGAGGGCACTATTGACCTATAGAGGGCACTATTGACCTATAGAGGGCACTATTGACCTATAGAGGGCACTATAGACCTATAGAAGGCACTATAGACCTATAGAAGGCACTATTGGCCTACAGAGGGCACTATTGACCTAATAGAGGGCACTATTGACCTATAGAAGGCACTATTGGCCTACAGAGAGCACTATTGACCTATAGAAGGCACTATTGACCTATAGAGGGCACTATTGACCTATAGAGGGCACTATAGACCTATAGAAGGCACTATTGGCCTACAGAGGGCACTATTGACCTATAGAAGGCACTATTGGCCTACAGAGGGCACTATTGACCTACAAGGAGCCCTATTGGCTTATAGGGGGCACTATTGACCTATAGAGGGCACTATTGACCTTTTGGGGGCACTATTGACCTATAGAGGGCACTATAGACCTATAGAAGGCACTATTGGCCTACAGAAGGCACTATTGACCTACAGAAGGCACTATTGACCTAATAGAGGGCACTATTGGCCTATAGAAGGCACTATTGGCCTACAGAGGGCACTATTGGCCTATAGGGGGCACTATTGACCTATAGAGGGCACTATTGACCTACAGAAGGCACTATTGACCTACAGAAGGCACTATTGACCTATAGAGGGCACTATTGGCCTATAGAGGGCACTATTGACCTATAGGGGGCACTATTGACCTACAGAAGGCACTATTGGCCTATAGAGGGCACTATTGACCTACAGAAGGCACTATTGACCTACAGAAGGCACTATTGACCTGTAGGGGGCACTATTGACCTATAGGGGGCCCTATTGGCTTATAGGGGGCACTATTGACCTATAGAGGGCACTATAGGCCTACAGAGGCCACTATTGACCTAATAGAGGGCACTATTGACCTACAGAAGGCACTATTGACCTACAGGGGGCACTATTGACCTACAGAAGGCACTATTGACCTACAGAGGGCACTATTGACCTACAGAAGGCACTATTGACCTACAGAGGGCACTATTGACCTACAGAAGGCACTATTGACCTATAGAGGGCACTATTGACCTACAGGGAGCACTATTGACCTATAGAAGGCACTATTGACCTATAGAAGGCACTATTGACCTACAGGGGGCACTATAGACCTACAGAAGGCACTATTGACCTACAGAAGGCACTATTGACCTACAGAAGGCACTATTGACCTATAGAAGGCACTATTGACCTATAGAAGGCACTATTGACCTATAGGGGGCACTATTGACCTATAGAGGGTACTATTGACCTATAAAAGGCACTATTGGCCTACAGAGGGCACTATTGGCCTACAGGGGGCACTATTGACCTACAGAAGGCACTATTGGCCTATAGGGGGCACTATTGGCCTACAGGGCCAATAGTGCCCCCTATAGGTCAATTGTGCCTTCTATAGGTCAATTGTGCCTTCTATAGGTCAATTGTGCCTTCTATAGGTCAATAGTGCCCCCTATAGGTCAATAGTGCCCTCTATTAGGTCAATAGTGCCCACTTTTAGGCCTACAGGGGGCACTATTGACCTACAGGGGGTACTATTGACCTATAGGGGGCACTATTGACCTATAGAGGGCACTATTGACCTATAGAAGGCACTATTGACCTAATAGAGGGCACTATTGACCTATAGAGGGTACTATTGACCTATAGAGGGCACTATTGACCTAATAGAGGGCACTATTGACCTATAGAAGGCACTATTGGCCTACAGAGGGCACTATTGGCCTAATAGAGGGCACTATTGGCCTACAGGGGGCACTATTGACCTACAGAAAGCACTATTGACCTACAGAAGGCACTATTGACCTATAGGGGGCACTATTGACCTACAGGGGGCACTATTGACCTACAGAAGGCTCTATTGGCCTATAGGGGGCACTATTGACCTATAGGGGGCACAATTGACCTATAGGGGGAACTATTGGCCTATAGGGTACACTATTGACCTACAGAAGGCACTATAGGCCTGTAGAGGGCACTATTGGCCTATAGAGGGCACTATTGGCCTATAGAGGGCACTATTGGCCTATAGAAGTCACAATTGACCTATAGAGGGCACTATTGACCTATAGGGAGCACCTCTTGATGCTGAGTGCCAAGCAGGGAGGTAACGGCTCCCATTTTTTTAATAGTCTTTGGTATGACTCGGCCGGGGTTTGAACTCACGACCTACCCATCTCAGGGCGGACACTCTAACCACTAGTCCACCGAGTTGCCACCTCTTCCTGAGGATGTTTCAGTGTTACAACTTCACCTTTATCTTTACTTTTTACACCAAAATGCGTCCGTTCTCCCTTTTATGTCTACACACTGTGCCTGCTTGTAAGTACTCTGTGTGCGCGCGCTGCCGAACATGCTCCTCTGCTGGTTAAAAACCAGCAATGTCACCACGTGACGTGGGGAACCGGTACTTTTCAAACAGAGTATAGTACCGTTTTTGATTCATTAGTACCGCGAGACTATACTAGTACCGGTATAATCATTTTGTCATTTAGGGATCCCGGAATATTCTGAAAAGTGGGCGGGGGTCAGATTGACGTCATAGTGAAGGGCGAGGAATTAGGAACCAAGGAAGGCTTTGAGTACTGTGCCACAACTCGTCCTTGAGTGAGCCGGTTTTTATTTCCCCCCCCGCCCCCGTCTTTGTGCACCACCTGTCCCTTCCCCTCCGCATTCTGTCGCCGAATTCCATTCATTTCTCCTCCAACGCCAGATGACATCCCGCCCATGCACGCGTGCAGCCGCCACGCCGGCAAGTCTGTGACGGCCAAACTGCGTGAATCACCCCCATCTCCCCCGGCCTGGACATTTGTGGAGACTTTTGGGATGCGGCTAATAGAAGAATGGACGACATCCGCGAAGAAAAGTCACTTGTTGGGACCATCTGTGCTTCACAGACACCAACACTCTCACTTTATGTTGCGGCCTTATTCCAAAAATGGAATACAATCATTTTTGTCCTCAAAATTCTCCACACAATACCCCATAATGACAATGTGAAAATTGTCTCCAACACTTCTCTTTTGTAAAGTACATCTATACAGCAGATATAGATCATCTACATCACAGGTGTCAAACTCAAGGCCCGAGGGCCAGATGTGGCCCGCCACTACATTTAATTTGGCCCTCGAAAGCCTGGAAATAATATGCATCAATAAAGTACCGTATTTTCCGCACTATTAGCCGCACCTAAAAACCACAAATTTACTCAAAAGCTGACAGTGCGGCTTATAACCCGGTGCGCTTTATATATGGATTAATATTAAGATTCATTTTCATAAAGTTTCGGTCTCGCAACTACGGTAAACAGCCGCCATCTTTTTCCCCCGTAGAAGAGGAAGCGCTTCTTCTTCTACTGTAAGCAACCACCCGCCCGCGTAGAAGAAGAAAAAGCGCGCGGATATTACGTTTCATTTCCTTTGTGTGTTTACATCTGTAAAGACCACAAAATGGCTCCTACTAAGCGACAGGTTTCCGGTTCATGAAAAGACGCAATCTCTCCATCCGCACACGGACTACTATTTCACAGCAACTGCCTAAAGACTTTCAAGAAAAGCTGGCTACTTTCCGTGCATATTGTAAAAACAAGATAGCTGAAAAAAAGATCCGGCCAGAGAACATTATCAACATGGACGAGGTTCCACTGACTTTTGATATTCCTGTGAACCGCACTGTGGATACAACGGGAGCACGTACGGTGAATATTCGCACCACAGGGAATGAGAAGTCATCCTTCACTGTGGTTCTAGCTCGCCATGCTAATGGCCAGAAACTTCCACCCATGGTGATATTCAAAAGGAAGACCTTGCCAAAAGAGACCTTTCCAGCCGGCGTCATCATAAAAGCTAACTCGAAGGGATGGATGGATGAAGAAAAGATGAGCGAGTGGTTAAGGGAAGTTTACGCGAAGAGGCCGGGTGGCTTTTTTCACGCAGCTCCGTCCATGTTGATATACGACTCCATGCGCGCCCACATCACGCTGGTTTTTAATATATTATTAAAGTTTCACTGACCTATTTGACTGTTTTTTTGACATTCCTTTAGCGCAGTTAGATGCGGCTTACAACACGGGGCGGCTTATAGGTGGACAAAGTTTTGAAATATGCCGTTCATTGAAGGCGCGGCTTATAACCCAGGGCGCCTTATGGTGCGGAAAATACGGTACTGTAACTTTTCTTACTAAATGTATTATTTATTTCTATTTTGGGAGAAAAAAAAAATCAATGTACTCCATGTAATCGCAAATGATGTTCACTTAAATATTGTCTAATTATGCAAAAATATATGCTCAAACTAGGGATGTCCCGATCCAGGTTTTTGCACTTCCGAGCCGATACCGATACTGACCGATAATGGCCTATCCGAGCATGTATTAAAGTTTAAAGTTATTTAGCCTACTTAGTTGTCAGAATCATGTTGAAAAGGGTTTTAGTACTCTTGATAACAACTAGCCAGCTGAATTAGGGGAGTTTGAATAATACACAATGGTTGGTAACAAGAAACTGACCTGTTTATTCAAGGATAAACACAAAATAGACAAAATTATACATGACAAACAGAAATGGCATCATTGAAACTAGGGCTGGGCTATATGGCCTTTTTTTAATATTGCGATATTTTAAGGCCATATTGCGATACACGATATATATCTCCATATTTTGCCTTAGCCTTGAATGAACACTTGATGCATATAATCACAGCAGTATGATGATTCTATGTGTTTTGATTGATTGATTGAGACTTTTATTAGTAGGTTGCACAGTGAAGTACATATTCCGTACAATTGACCACTAAATGGTAACACCCCAATAAGTTTTTACACTTGTTTAAGTCGGGGTCCACTTAAATTGATTCATGATACAGATATATACTATCAGATATATACTATCATCATAATACAGTCATCACACAAGATAATCACATTGAATTATTTACATTATTTATAATCCAGGGTGTGGAGGGTAAGTGTCAAAAAGACAGCCAAAAGAGTTTGATATGAGAATAAATCTAAAGTTAAAATATAGGGTAGAAATGCACCCATTTGCAGGAAATGTAGTCTTGATTTTCAAAATGTTCTTTCAAGGCTTGCATGTCTACATTAAAACATTCTTCTTCATACTGCATTAATATATGCTACTTTTAAACTTTCATGCAGAGAAGGAAATCACAACTAAAAAAAATCACAAATTTTTTCATACGGTGTTGATGTGGACATTTTTGCCTCTGCATTTTGATGGTGTGGATGTGTGGCACCGAATGGAGATAAGCATCTCGACAGACGTTATTATATTTGAACAATGATGACGAAAACTGTTGTCTCTGTCGTGTCCGTGTGTCGAAAATTGTTATGCGCTTATTTTTTTATTTGATTTTGTGCGTGGCATAGATTTGCCGTGCGCAGAGGACGCTTGATCAGGCGCGCACCTTAGCGGCTGCGCTAGCATCACAGCTAACGTTAGCCATGCCGCTACCTCGCTCTCTGCTGGGAGAGGACGTATACGTATGTGACGTATGACGTGACAGTATGTGACGTATGACGTGACAGTATGTGACGTGTGTAAGAAGGTGCGCTCGCTGTCTGTGAGAGGGAGACACAGGAAAGAGTGAGAAGAGCCTGTCGTGTAATGCCAGCAGCTAAAAGCAACTGCGTGAGAATTGTGGATGTGTTGAAGGTGTGCTGGAAAATGCGGAACGGAAATTACGGAGCAGCAGAAAAGTGGAATGTATTATTTAAATCGGTGCGTTGGAAAACACGGACCGGAGTTTTTTTTAAAACTGGATCTGGATCAGCATTTTCCCATGCCTTGCCGATACGCAATTTTTGGCAAATATCGGCAGCCGATCCGATCCAAATATCGGATCGGGACATCCCTAGCTCAAACATTAAAAAAATTGTTTTAAATAGAAATAAATACTAATAATGATGATTTCAAAATAATAATGATGATTTCAAAGCAAGTTATCCATCAAGTGGTGCAATGTACTGTAATTTACTCTGGTTTTTACAGCTTTTTTTCTCTAAATGAAAAAAAAAAAAAAGTACTTTTTTTTACTGTAATAAACTGTGGTGTCGTTTTGGCATTTACAGTAATACACCCAAAAATCTACAGTTTATTTGCAGCAAAAAAAACAACAACTGGCAACTCAGGTGCCAAAAATGTACTGTAAAATTGCAGTTTTTTTTATTTACAGTAAAAAAACTAATGTAAATTTTACTGTAAAATTCTGGCAACTGAGCTGCTTTTTTTTTGTTTTTTCTATAAAAACAGTAGTACTGTTTTCCCATTTACAGTAATATACACTACATTTTGAGGTGAAATTATTGCAACTCACCGTATGTTTTTTGGACATTTTAGTTAAAAAAAAAATCTATATAAAATAAAAATGCCAAATTATAATTTTTACTCTATCATGACATAGGAAAAATACAACAATAAAAATGTAAGGAAAAAGAGCAAAAAAATCGGTATGTGATGAAAAAAGTAATAACTTAGTGGCCTACAACACAATGTTTTGTCTTAAAATACGCCTGTTTTTAACTTTTTTTAAATAAAAAAATGTCAAATTAAAATTTTTACTCCATTCTTACATAGGAAAAAAAAAAAACTGTAAAAATGTAAGAAAAAAATCACTAATTGATATTAATATACTTAGTCGCCTACAACACAACGTTTTGTCTTAAAATACGCCTGTTTTGAACTTTTAAATAAAGAAATGTACTTTAAAATTGCAGTTTTTTTTATTTACAGTAAAAAAACTAATGTAAATTTTATTGTAAAATTCTGGCAACTGAGCTGCTTTTTAAAAAAATATAAAAACAGTAGTACTGTTTTCCCATTTACAGTAATATACACTACATTTTGAGGTGAAATTATTGCAACTCACCGTATGTTTTTTGGACATTTTAGTTAAAAAAAAATCTATATAAAATAAAAATGCCAAATTATAATTTTTACTCTATCATGACATAGGAAAAATAGTAAAACAGTAAAAATGTAAGGAAAAAGAGCAAAAAAATCGGTATGTGATGAAAAAAGTAATAACTTAGTCGCCTACAACACAATGTTTTGTCTTAAAATATGCCTGTTTTTAACTTTTTTTAAATAAAAAAATGTCAAATTAAAATTTTTACTCCATTCTTACATAGGAAAAAAAATATATGTAAAAATGTAAGAAAAAAATCAGAATGTAATGAAAAAAAAGTTGAAATGTTTCACTAATTGATATTAATATACTTAGTCGCCTACAACACAAGGTTTTGTCTTAAAATACGCCTGTTTTGAACTTTCTTTTAAATAAAAAAATGTACTGTAAAATTGCAGTTTTTTTTTATTTACAGTAAAAAAACTAATGTAAATTTTATTGTAAAAATCTGGCAACTGAGCTGCTTTTTTTTTTTTTTTTTTTCTATAAAAACAGTAGTACTGTTTTCCCATTTCCAGTAATATACACTACATTTTGAGGTGAAATTATTGCAACTCACCGTATTTTTTTTGGACATTTTAGTTAAAAAAAAATCTATATAAAATAAAAATGCCAAATTATAATTTTTACTCTATCATGACAGGAAAAATACAACAGTAAAAATGTAAGGAAAAAGAGCAAAAAAATCGGTATGTGATGAAAAAAGTAATAACTTAGTCGCCTACAACACAATGTTTTGTCTTAAAATACGCCTGTTTTTAACTTTTTTTAAATAAAAAAATGTCAAATTAAAATTTTTACTCCATTCTTACATAGGAAAAAAAAAACTGTAAAAATGTAAGAAAAAAATCAGAATGTAATGAAAAAAAAGTTGAAATGTTTCACTAATTGATATTAATATACTTAGTCGCCTACAACACAAGGTTTTGTCTTAAAATACGCCTGTTTTGAACTTTCTTTTAAATAAAAAAATGTACTGTAAAATTGCAGTTTTTTTTATTTACAGTAAAAAAACTAATGTCAATTTTATTGTAAAATTCTGGCAACTGAGCTGCTTTTTTTTTTTTTTTTTCTATAAAAACAGTAGTACTGTTTTCCCATTTACAGTAATATACACTACATTTTGAGTTGAAATTATTGCAACTCACCGTATTTTTTTGGGACATTTTAGTTAAAAAAAAAAATCTAATAAAATGCATAAAAAATGGTGTAATAATAATAGTATTCACTGTTAGATGCGGCCCTCTGGGGCCAAACATAACTGCGATGTGGCCCTCAGTGAAAACCACTTTGACACCTCTGCTCTACATCAACAATATGATTTGTCTGAGTCGATGGACAAGACAAAAAAAAAGTTTATGGACCAAAAACACAACAAAAGGATTGACCAATTGTGCAGAACTTTTAACAAGTTTATCTTTGTTCATGAATGAAATAACGCCATTTAGCAATGAGTTATTGCTTGAAAGTATTATTGATGAAAATACATATTATTTGTAATAAATTGTGAAGCGACAAGCTTTAATGACAACTTTGTATCCGATGTGAGTTGGATGCTTTTGATTAGTGAGTGAGAAAGATGCACCTTCCTGCTCCGTCAGCGGCGGACCTGGTACACGTCGTCGCCAACCTGCAGGACGCCCGTCCTCTTCACGCTGTGCAGCTGTCCAAACAGCGGGTCCGACTTGTAGATGTGCTTCTCTTTGGGACTGCACTGTCGGTAGCTGGGAGGCGTAGACAAGTACAATAACTTTTTGTTATGCATTCTAACTCGTAAAGAAACCCCTAGCAAGAGTCAGCCAAGGATTGAGGTCGTGGCACTCGCTCCATTCCGCCTGTATAGTGTTATAAAAACGTACAAAAATTAGTGATGTGTGATATCGCTCATTTTCTTTCTAATTCAGGCTGGTATCGGCGATGTTTTGTGCAAATATACCTAATGTGTCTGCTAAAATTTTAAAAGTTGTGTGTTTCCAAATATATCTATCTAAAAAAAAAAAACAGTAAAAATGCAAGAGAAAAATAGCAACAAAAATCGGAATGTAATGGAAAATGTTCACTAATTAATATTAATATTTATTTATTTATTAGTCGCCAACAACACAATAATTTATCTTAAAATACGTCTGTTTTTAACTTTTTTTAAAAAAAATAAAAAAATACCGCATTATAATTTTTACTCTATCCTTAAATAGGAAAAAAATGTAAGAAAAAAAGAGCAAAAAAATCGGTATGTAATGGAAAAAAAAGCTGAAATGTTTCACTAATTAATATTAATATACGTAGTCACCTACAACACAAGGTTTTGTCTTAAAATATGACTGTTTTTAACTAAAAAAAAAAAAAAAAAAGCCAAATTATAATTTTTACTCTATCCTTACATAGGAAAAATACAACAGTAAAAATGTAAGGAAAAAAAGAGCAAAAAAATCGGTATGTGATGAAAAAAGTAATAACTTAGTCGCCTACAACACAATGTTTTATCTTAAAATATGTCTGTTTTTAACTTTTTTTTTTTTAAATAAAAAATTTTGAAATTATAATTTTTACTCTATCCTTACATAGGAAAATTACAACAGTAAAAATGTAGAAAAAAAGAGCAAAAAATCGGAATGTAATGACCAAAAAGCTGAAATGTTTCACTAATTATTATTAATACACTTAGTCACCTACAACACAATGTTTTGTTGTAAAATATGTCGGATTTTAACTAAAAAAAAATAAAAAAATGCCAAATTAGAACTTTTACTTTATCCTTACATAGGAAAAAAAAAACAGTAAAAATTTAAAGAAAAAATCAAAATGTAACGACAAAAAAGCTGAAATGTTTCACTAATTAATATTAATATACTTAGTCACCAACAACACAATGATTTATCTTAAAATACGTCTGTTTTTAACTCTTTTTTTTTTTAAAGAAAAAAATACCGCATTATAATTTTTACTCTATCCTTAAATAGGAAAAAAAAAAAAAAATGTAAGAAAAAAAGAGCAAAAAAATCGGTATGTAATGGAAAAAAAAGCTGAAATGTTTCACTAATTAATATTAATATTTGTAGTCACCTACAACACAATGTTTTGTCTTAAAATATGACTGTTTTTAACTAAAAAAAAAAAAAAAATGCCAAATTATAATTTTTACTCTATCATGACAGGAAAAATACAACAGTAAAAATGTAAGGAAAAAAAGAGCAAAAAAATCGGTATGTGATGAAAAAAGTAATAACTTAGTCGCCTACAACACAATGTTTTGTCTTAACATGTGTCTGTTTTTAACTTCTTTTTTTTTAAATAAAAAAATGCCAAATTATAATTTTTACTCTATCCTTACATAGGAAAATTACAACAGTAAAAATGTAGAAAAAAAGAGCAAAAAAATCGGAATGTAATGACCAAAAAGCTGAAATGTTTCACTAATTAATATTAATACACTTAGTCACCTACAACACAATGTTTTGTTGTAAAATATGTCGGTTTTTAACTAAAAAAAAAAGAAAAAATGCCAAATTATAACTTTTACTTTATCCTTACATAGGAAAAAAAACCAGTAAAAATTGAAAGAAAAAATCAAAATGTAATGACAAAAAAGCTGAAATGTTTCACTAATTAATATTAATATACTTAGTCACCTACAACACAATGTTTTGTCTTAAAATACGTCTGTTTTTCACTTTTTTTTAAAAAATAAAAAAAAAGCAAAATTATAATTTTTACTCTATCCTTACAAAGGAAAAATACAACAGTAAAAATGTAAGAAAAAAAGAGCAAAAAAAATCGGTATGTAATGGAAAAAAAAGCTGAAATGTTTCACTAATTAATATTAATATACTTGGTCACCTACAACACAATGTTTTGTCTTAAAATATGTCTGTTTTGTAACTAAATTTTTTTTTACCAATGTCAAATTATCATTTTTACTCTATCCTTACATGGGATGAAAACAGTAAAAATGTAAAAAAAAAAAATCAGAATGTAATGACAAAAAAGCTGAAATGTTTCACTAATTAATATTAACATACTTAGTCGCCTACACCACAATGTTTTGTCTTAAAATATGTCTGTTTTTAACTTCTTTTTTTTTAAATAAAAAAATTTGAAATGATAATTTTTACTCTATCCTTACATAGGAAAAATACAACAGTAAAAATGTAGAAAAAAAGAGCAAAAAAATCGGAATGTAATGACCAAAAAGCTGAAATGTTTCACTAATTAATATTGATACACTTAGTCACCTACAACACAATGTTTTGTTGTAAAATATGTCGGTTTTTAACTAAAAAAAAAGAAAAAATGCCAAATTATAACTTTTACTTTATCCTTACATAGGAAAAATTTAAACAGTAAAAATTAAAAGAAAAAATCAAAATGTAATGACAAAAAAGCTGAAATATTTCACTAATTAATATTAACATACTTAGTCACCTACAACACAATGTTTTGTCTTAAAATATGTCTGTTTTGTAACTAAATTTTTTTTTTACCAATGTCAAATTATCATTTTTACTCTATCCTTACATGGGATAAAAACAGTAAAAATGTAAAAAAAAAAAATCAGAATGTAATGACAAAAAAGCTGAAATGTTTCACTAATTAATATTAACATACTTAGTCGCCTACACCACAATGTTTTGTCTTAAAATATGTCTGTTTTTAACTTCTTTTTTTTTAAATAAAAAAATTTGAAATGATAATTTTTACTCTATCCTTACATAGGAAAAATACAACAGTAAAAATGTAGAAAAAAAGAGCAAAAAAATCAGAATGTAATGACCAAAAAGCTGAAATGTTTCACTAATTAATATTAATACACTTAGTCACCTACAACACAATGTTTTGTTGTAAAATATGTCGGTTTTTAACTAAAAAAAAAGAAAAAATGCCAAATTATAACTTTTACTTTATCCTTACATAGGAAAAATTTAAACAGTAAAAATTAAAAGAAAAAATCAAAATGTAATGACAAAAAAGCTGAAATGTTTCACTAATTAATATTAACATACTTAGTCGCCTACACCACAATGTTTTGTCTTAAAATATGTCTGTTTTTAACTTCTTTTTTTTTAAATAAAAAAATTTGAAATGATAATTTTTACTCTATCCTTACATAGGAAAAATACAACAGTAAAAATGTAGAAAAAAAGAGCAAAAAAATCGGAATGTAATGACCAAAAAGCTGAAATGTTTCACTAATTAATATTGATACACTTAGTCACCTACAACACAATGTTTTGTTGTAAAATATGTCGGTTTTTAACTAAAAAAAAAGAAAAAATGCCAAATTATAACTTTTACTTTATCCTTACATAGGAAAAATTTAAACAGTAAAAATTAAAAGAAAAAATCAAAATGTAATGAAAAAAAAGCTGAAATGTTTCACTAATTAATATTAATATACTTAGTCACCTACAACACAATGTTTTGTCTTAAAATACGTCTGTTTTTAACTTTTTTTTTTAAATAAAAAAATGCAAAATTATAATTTTTACTCTATGCTTACATAGGAAAAATACAACAGTAAAAATTTAAGAAAAAAAGAGCAAAAAATCGGTATGTAATGAAAAAAAAGCTGAAATGTTTCACTAATTAATATTAATATACTTAGTCGCCTACACCACAATGTTTTGTCTTAAAATATGTCTGTTTTTATCTTTTTTGTTTCAATAAAAAAAAAGTCAAATTATAATTTTTACTTTATCCTTACATAGGAAAAAAAACAGTAAACATTGAAGAAAAAAATCAGAATGTAATGACAAAAAAGCTGAAATGTTTCACTAATTAATATTAATATACTTAGTCGCCTACAACACAATGTTTTGTCTTAAAATGTCAGTTTTTTACTTTTTTTTTTAAATAAAAAAACCCAATTTCTAATTTTTACTCTATACTTATATAGGAAAAATACAACAGTAAAAATATAAGAAAAAAAGAGCAAAAAAATCGGTATGTAATGAAAGAAAAGCTGAAATGTTTCACTAATAATATATTTAGTCACCTACAACACAATGTTTTGTCTTAAAATATGTCTAACTTTTTTTTTTTTGAATAAAAAAATGTCAAATTATAATTTTTACTCTATCCTTACATAGGAAAAATACAACAGTAAAAATGTAAGAAAAACAGCAAAAAAACAGGTATGCAATGAGAAAAAGCTGAAATGTTCTAACTAATGATTCAAAAAACTTTAATTTGACATTATTTTATTTAAAAAAAGTTAAAAACAGGCGTATTTTAAGACAAAACATTGTGTTGTAGGCGACTAAGTATGTTAACATTAATTAGTGAAACATTTCAGCTTTTTCCTCATTACATTCCGATTTTTTTCATACATTTTTACTGTTTTTTTTTCCCATGTAAGGATGGAGTAAAATTTTTAATTTGACATTTCTTTTATGTAATTTTTTTTTTTTTTTAAACAGGCGTATTTTAAGACAAAACATTGTGTTGTAGGTGACTAAGTATATTAATATTAATTAGTGAAACATTTCAACTTTTTTTTTCATTACATTCTGATTTTTTTCTTACGGTACATTTTTACAGTTTTTTTTTTTTCCTATGTAAGGATGGAGTAAAAATTTTGATTTGAAATTTTTTTATTTAAAGAAAAAAGAAGTTAAAAACAGACATATTTTAAGACAAAACATTGTGTTGTGGCGACTAACTTTATTAATATTAATTACTGAAAAATTACAGCTTTTTGGTCATTACATTCCGATTTTTTTCGTACATTTTTACTGTTTTTTTTTTCCCTATGTAAGGATAGAGTAAAAACTTTAATTTGACATTTTTTTATTTAAAAAAAATTAAAAACAGGCGTATTTTAAGACAAAACATTGTGTTGTAGACGGCTAAGTATATTAACATTAATTAGTGAAACATTTCAGCTTTTTCCTCATTACATTCCGATTTTTTTCATACATTTTTACTGTTTTTTTTCCTATGTAAGGATGGAGTAGAAATTTTATTTTGACATTTTTCTATGTAATTTTTTTTTTTAAACAGGCGTATTTTAAGACAAAACATTGTGTTGTAGGTGACTAAGTATATTAATATTAATTTGTGAAACATTTCAGCTTTTTTTTCATTACATTCTGATTTTTTTCTTACATTTTTACAGTTTTTTTTTTTCCTATGTAAGGATGGAGTAAAAATTTTAATTTGACATTTTTTATTTAAAAAAAGTTAAAAACAGGCGTATTTTAAGACAAAACCTTGTGTTGTAGGCGACTAAGTATATTAATATTAATTAGTGAAACATTTCAGCTTTTTTGTCATTACATTCTGATTTTTTTTCTTACATTTTTACTGTTTTTTTCCTATGTAAGGATAGAGTAAAAATGTTAATTTGACACTTTTTTACTTTAAAAAAAGTCAAAAACAGGCGTATTTTAAGAGAAAACATCTTGTTGTAGGCGACTAAGTATATTAATATTAATTAGTGAAAAATTTCAGCTTTTTTGTCATTACATTCCGATTTTTTTCGTACATTTTTACTGTTTTTTTCCTATGTAAGGATAGAGTAAAAATGTTAATTTGACATTTTATTTAAAAAAAAGTCAAAAACAGGCGTATTTTAAGACAAAACATCTTGTTGTAGGCGACTAAGTATATTAATATTAATTAGTGAAAAATTTCAGCTTTTTTGTCATTACATTCCGATTTTTTTGTACATTTTTACTGTTTTTTCCCTATGTAAGGATGGAGTAAACATTTTAATTTGACATTTTTTTATGTAATTTTTTTTTTTAAACGGGCGTATTTTAAGACAAAACATTGTGTTGTAGGCGACTAGGTATAATATTAATTAGTGAAACATTTCAGCTTTTTTTTCCATTACATTACGATTTTTTCCGTACATTTTTACAGTTTTTTTTTTCCTATGTAAGGATAGAGTAAACATTTTAATTTGACATTTTTTTATTTAAAAAAGGTAAAAACAGGCGTATTTTAAGACAAAACATCTTGTTGTAGGCGACTAAGTATATTAATATTAATTAGTGAAACATTTCAGTTTTTTTGTCATTACATTCCGATTTTTTCTTACATTTGTTTTTTCCTATGTAAGGATAGAGTAAAAATTTTAATTTGACATTTTTTTATTTAAAAAAAGTCAAAAACAGGCTTATTTTAAGACAATACATCTTGTTGTAGGCGACTAAGTATATTAATATTAATTAGTGAAAAATTTCAGCTTTTTTGTCATTACATTACGATTTTTTTCGTACATTTTTACTGTTTTTTTTTTCCTATGTAAGGATGGAGTAAACATTTTAATTTGACATTTTTTTTATGTAAATTTTTTTTTTTAACGGGCGTATTTTAAGACAAAACATTGTGTTGTAGGCGACTAAGTATATTAATATTAATTAGTGAAAAATTTCAGCTTTTTTTTCCCATTACATTACGATTTTTTTCGTACATTTTTACTGTTTTTTTTTCCTATGTAAAGATAGAGTAAACATTTTAATTTGACATTTTTTTATTTAAAAAAAGTTAAAAACAGGTGTATTTTAAGACAAAACATTGTGTTGTAGGCGACTAAGTATATTAACATTAATTAGTGAAACATTTCAGCTTTTTTGTCATTACATTCTGATTTTTTTCGTACATTTTTACTATTTTTTTTCCTATGTAAGGATAGAGTAAAAATTTTAATTTGAAATTTTTTTATTTAAAAAAAAAGTTAACAACAGACATATTTTAAGACAAAACATTGTGTTGTAGGTGACTAAATATATTATTAATTAGTGAAATATTTTAGCTTTTTTTTTTCATTACATACCTGGAATTCTGGGAAATTTGTGAATTTCTGGCGTTAAAAAAAGAAAGACGTACAGTATGTGTTTTACATTGGAATGATGAACGATGGGCAACATTTCCAAATAAAAGAACATGTACAGTATAAAAGCTATACAAAATTCACTTGTACCTCTGTTTAACAAAAGCACCCTGTTGTGCAATAGTGGCTTTTTTAATGATGTTCCAACACAGGCTTTGCTACACATCCTAAAACGCAGCCCGGATCTACGCCAACTGTCAGTCAATCAACTTGTACGAGACACATTTCCAATACACTACCTGTCAGACTTCTTTCAAATAGGTGAAATAATAAAAATGATTCCTTACCTTTTCAGTGTTTCCAAAGGTTCTTTTCTGCTGATGATTCCAGTTTCCGGGTCAACCGTGGTGAAGACACACCTGACAAGTACGACAACAGGTGACTTAGTTTTGCAATCCTTCTGTTATTGTGTGAATGCTCCAAAACATTCACACATGCTTTTCTACACCAAAATTCATCTATTTATTCTTCTACTACTTCTCCAGATTTTGGCGCACTCTAATTTCCACATTTTTCATCCGATTCAAAGCGTTCCAACTTCAAACTGTTCAGCCTATTGGGGAATCGCGGGCTTTCCCTTGACAAATTCCAGAAATTCCCAGATTTCCCGGAATTCCAGGTTTTCCCAGGGACATTTTCCCCATTCAAAATGAATTGGACATTTTCCAAACTTCCACCATTTCCGCATTTTTCAACCGATTCAAACCATTCATATACATATACATATTCCACTCATCCTGGACATTCAAATGATCATTTTTCCAAGTTCAAAAAAATTCCAGGAATTCCCAGAAATCCCGTTTTTTTCCAAACCCTTTTTTCTGTCGACTACTCCTCCCACATTTTTCAACCCACTTCAACCGTTCCAGCATCAAAACATTCCTCTTAATCAGTTGTTTTTTGAACTGGAAAATTTCCGGTTTTGCCGAAATTCCAGGAATTCCATTTCTCAATTAAAAATGTTATTACGTCAACATTTCTCAACCGATTTGAAAAATTCCAACACCAACCTTTTAGAACATTCAATTGTTTTAGCATTTTCAAAAAAATTACCGCTTTTCCCAAAATGTCCATGAAATTCCCATTGAAAAGAATGGGAGATTTTTCAAACTTCCACCATTTCCACATTTTTCAACCGATTCAAACCATTCATATACATATACATATTCCACTCATCCTGGACATTCAAATGATCATTTTTCCAAGTTCAAAAAAATTCCAGGAATTCCCAGAAATCCCGTTTTTTTCCAAAACCTTTTTTCTGTCGACTACTCCTCCCACATTTTTTAACCCACTTCAACCGTTCCAGCATCAAAACATTCCTCTTAATCAGGACAAAAAAATTAGTTTTTCGAACTGGAAAATTCCCGGTTTTCCCCGAAATTCCAGGAATTCCGTAATACCATTTCTCAATTAAAAATGTTACTCTGTCAACATTTCTCAACCGATATGAAAAATTTCAACACCAACCATTTAGAACATTTAATTGTTTTAGCATTTTTTTTAAATGAAATTACCGCTTTTCCTGAAATTTCCATGAAATTCCCAACGAAAAGAATGGGACATTTTTCAAACTACCACCATTTCCACATTTTTCAACCGATTCAAACCATTCATATACATGTACATATTCCACTCATCCTGGACATTCAAATTATCATTTTTCCAAGTTCAAAAAAATTCCAGGAATTCCCAGAAGTCCCAGTTTTTCCCAAACCCTTTTTTCTGTCGACTACTCCTCCCACATTTTTTTAACCCACTTCAACCGTTCCAGCATCAAAAAATTCCTCTTAATCAGTTGTTTTTTGAACTGGAAAATTTCCGGTTTTCCCGATATTCCAGGAATTCCATTTCTCAATTAAAAATTTTACTGCGTCAACTTTTCTCAACCGATTTGAAAAATTCCAACACCAACCTTTTAGAACATTCAATTGTTTTAGCATTTTCAAAAAAATGCCCGCTTTTCCCGAAATTTCCATGAAATTCCCATTGAAAAGAATGGGAGATTTTTCAAACTTCCAACATTTCCACATTTTTCAACCGATTCAAACCATCCATATACATATACATATTCCACTCATCCTGGACATTCAAATGATCATTTTTCCAAGTTAAAAAAAATTCCAGGAATTCCCAGAAATCCCGTTTTTTTCCAAACACTTTTTTCTGTCGACTACTCCTCCCACATTTTTCAACCCACTTCAACCGTTCCAGCATCAAAACATTCCTCTTAATCAGTTGTTTTTTGAACTGGAAAATTTCCGGTTTTCCCGAAATTCCATTTCTCAATTAAAAATGTTACTACGTCAACATTTCTCAACCGATTTGAAAAATTCCAACACCAACCTTTTAGAACATTCAATTGTTTTAGCATTTTCAAAAAAATTACCGCTTTTCCCGAAATTTCCATGAAATTCCCATAGAAAAGAGTGGGACATTTTTCAAACTACCACCATTTCCAGATTTTTCAACCAATTCAAACCATTCATATACATATACATATTCCACTCATCCTGGACATTCAAATGATCATTTTTCCAAGTCAAAAAAAATTCCAGGAATTCCCAGAAATCCCGTTTTTTTCCAAACACTTTTTTCTGTCGACTACTCCTCCCACGTTTTTCAACCCACTTCAACCGTTCCAGCATCAAAACATTCCTCTTAATCAGGACAAAAAAAATGAGTTTTTCGAACTGGAAAATTCCCGGTTTTCCCCGAAATTCCAGGAATTCCATAATACCATTTCTCAATTAAAAATGTTACTATGTCAACATTTCTCAACCGATTTGAAAAATTCCGACACCAACCATTTAGAACATTTAATTGTTTTAGCATTTTTTAAAAATGAAATTATCGCTTTTCCTGAAATTTCCATGAAATTCCCATTGAAAAGAATGGGAGATTTTTCAAACTTCCAACATTTCCACATTTTTCAACCCATTCAACCAATTCATATACATATACACATTCCACTCATCCTGGACATCCAAATGATCATTTTTCCAAGTTCAAAAAAATTCCAGGAATTCCCAGAAATCCCGTTTTTTTCCAAACCCTTTTTTCTGTCGACTACTCCTCCCACATTTTTCAACCCACTTCAACCGTTCCAGCATCAAAACATTCCTCTTAATCAGTTGTTTTTTGAACTGGAAAATTTCCGGTTTTCACGAAATTCCAGGAATTCCCTTTCTCAATTAAAAATTTTACTACATCAATATTTCTCAACCGATTTGAAAAATTCCAACACCAACCTTTTAGAACATTCAATTGTTTTAGCATTTTCAAAAAAATGACCGCTTTTCCCGAAATTTCCATGAAATTCCCATTGAAAACAATGGGAGATTTTTCAAACTTCCAACATTTCCACATTTTCATTTTTCAACCCATTCAAACCATCCATATACATATACATATTCCACTGATCCTGGACATTCAAATGATCATTTTTCCAAGTTCAAAAAAATTCCAGGAATTCCCAGAAATCCCGTTTTTTTCCAAACCCTTTTTTCTGTCCACTACTCCTCCCACATTTTTCAACCCACTTCAACCGCTCCAGCATCAAAACATTCCTCTTAATCAGTTGTTTTTTGAAATGGAAAATTTCCGGTTTTCCCAAAATTCCAGGAATTCCATTTCTCAATGAAAAATTTTACTACGTCAACATTTCTCAACCGATTTGAAAAATTCCAACACCTTTTTACTGTCGACTACTCCTCCCACATTTTTCAACCCACTTCAACCGTTCCAGCATCAAAACATTCCTCTTAATCAGGACAACAATATTAGTTTTTCGAAATGGAAAATTCCCGGTTTTCCCCGAAATTCCAGGAATTCCGTAATACCATTTCTCAATTAAAAATGTTACTATGTCAACATTTCTCAACCGATTTGAAAAATTCCAACACCAACCTTTTAGAACATTCAATTGTTTTAGCATTTTCAAAAAAATTACCGCTTTTCCCGAAATTTCCATGAAATTCCCATTGAAAAGAAAGGGAGATTTTTCAAACTTCCACCATTTCCACATTTTTCAACCGATTCAAACCATCCATATACATATACATATTCCACTCATCCTGGACATTCAAATGATCATTTTTCCAAGTTCAAAAAAATTCCAGGAATTCCCAGAAATCCCGTTTTTTTCCAAACCTTTTTTTCTGTCGACTACTCCCACATTTTTCAACCCACTTCAACCGTTCCAGCATCAAAACATTCCTCTTAATCAGTTGTTTTTTGAACTGGAAAATTTCCGGTTTTCCCGAAATTCCATTTCTCAATTAAAAGTTTTACTACGTCAACATTTCTCAACCGATTTGAAAAATTCCAACACCAACCTTTTAGAACATTCAATTGTTTTAGCATTTTCAAAAAAATTAACGCTTTTCCCAAAATTTCCATGAAATTCCCATTGAAAAGAATGGGAGATTTTTCAAACTTCCAACATTTCCACATTTTTCAACCGATTCAAACCAACCATATACATATACATATTCCACTCATCCTGGACATTCAAATGATCATTTTTCCAAGTTCAAAAAAATTCCAGGAATTCCCAGAAATCCCGTTTTTTTCCAAACCCTTTTTTCTGTCGACTACTCCTCCCACATTTTTCAACCCACTTCCACCGTTCCAGCATCAAAACATTCCTCTTAATCAGTTGTTTTTTGAACTGGAAAATTTCCGGTTTTCCCGAAATTCCAGGAATTCCACTTCTCAATTAAAAATTTTACTACGTCAACATTTCTCAACCGATATGAAAAATTCCAACACCAACCTTTTAGAACATTGAATTGTTTTAGCATTTTCAAAAAAATGACCGCTTTTCCCGAAATTTCCATGAAATTCCCATTGAAAAGAATGGGAGATTTTTCAAACTTCCAACATTTCCAGATTTTTCAACCAATTCAAACCATTCATATACATATACATATTGCACTCATCCTGGACATTCAAATGATCATTTTTTCAAGTTCAAAAAAATTCCAGGAATTCCCAGAAATCCCAGTTTTTTCCAAACCCTTTTTTCTGTCGACTACTCCTCCCACATTTTTCAACCCACTTCCACCGTTCCAGCATCAAAACATTCCTCTTAATCAGTTGTTTTTTGAACTGGAAAATTTCCGGTTTTCACGAAATTCCAGGAATTCCATTTCTCAATTAAAAATTTTACTACGTCAACATTTCTCAACCGATTTGAAAAATTCCAACACCAACCTTTTAGAACAATTCAATTGTTTTAGCGTTTTCAAAAAAATTACCGCTTTTCCCGAAATTTCCATGAAATTCCCATTGAAAAGAATGGGACATTTTTCAAACTTCTACCATTTCCAGATTTTTCAACCAATTCAAACCATTCATATACATATACATATTCCACTCATCCTGGACATTCAAATGATCATTTTTCCAAGTTCAAAAAAATTCCAGGAATTCCCAGAAATCCCGTTTTTTTCCAAACCCTTTTTTCTGTCGACTACTCCTCCCACATTTTTCAACCCACTTCAACCGTTCCAGCATCAAAACATTCCTCTTAATCAGGACAAAAATATTAGTTTTTCGAACTGGAAAATTCCCGGTTTTCCCCAAAATTCCAGGATTTCCGTAATGCCATTTCTCAATTAAAAATGTTACTATGTCAACATTTCTCAACCGATTTGAAAAATTCCAACACCAACCATTTAGAACATTTAATTGTTTTAGCATTTTTTTTAATGAAATTACCGCTTTTCCTGAAATTTCCATGAAATTCCCATTGAAAATAATGGGACATTTTTCAAACTACCACCATTTCCAGATTTTTCAACCAATTCAAACCATTCATATACATATACATATTCCACTCATCCTGGACATTCAAATTAACATTTTTCCAAGTTCAAAAAAATTCCTGGAATTCCCAGAAATCCCGTTTTTTTCCAAACCCTTTTTTCTGTCGACTACTCCTCCCACATTTTTCAACCCACTTCAACCGTTCCAGCATCAAAACATTCCTCTTAATCAGTTGTTTTTTGAAATGGAAAATTTCCGGTTTTCCCGAAATTCCACTTCTCAATTAAAAATGTTACTCCGTCAACATTTCTCAACCGATTTGAAAAATTCCAACACCAACCTTTTAGAACATTCAATTGTTTTAGCATTTTCAAAAAAATGACCGCTTTTTCCGAAATTTCCATGAAATTCCCATTGAAAAGAATGGGAGATTTTTCAAACTTCCAACATTTCCGCATTTTTCAACCAATTCAAACCATTCATATACATATACATATTCATCTCATCCTGGACATTCAAATGATAATTTTTCCAAGTTCAAAAAAATTCCAGGAATTCCCAGAAATCCCGTTTTTTTCCAAACCCTTTTTTCTGTCGACTACTCCTCCCACATTTTTCAACCCACTTCAACCGTTCCAGCATCAAAACATTCCTCTTAATCAGGACAAAAATATTAGTTTTTCGAACTGGAAAATTCCCGGTTTTCCCCAAAATTCCAGGAATTCCGTAATACCATTTCTCAATTAAAAATGTTACTATGTCAACATTTCTCAACCGATTTGAAAAATTCCAACACCAACCATTTAGAACATTTAATTGTTTTAGCATTTTTTTTTTAAATGAAATTATCGCTTTTCCTGAAATTTCCATGAAATTCCCATTGAAAAGAAAGGGAGATTTTTCAAACTTCCAACATTTCCACATTTTTCAAACGATTCAAACCATCCATATACATATACATATTCCACTCATCCTGGACATTCAAATGATCATTTTTCCAAGTTAAAAAAAATTCCAGGAATTCCCAGAAATCCCGTTTTTTTCCAAACTCTTTTTTCTGTCGACTACTCCCCCCACATTTTTCAACCCACTTCAACCGTTCCAGCATCAAAACATTCCTCTTAATCAGTTGTTTTTTGAACTGGAAAATTTCAGTTTTTCCCGAAATTCCAGGAATTCCATTTCTCAATTAAAAATTTTACTACGTCAACATTTCTCAACCGATTTGAAAAATTCCAACACCAACCTTGTAGAACATTTTATTGTTTTAGCATTTTCAAAAAAATTACCGCTTTTCCCGAAATTTCCATGAAATTCCCATTGAAAAGAAAGGGAGATTTTTCAAACTTCCAACATTTCCACATTTTTCAACCGATTCAAACCATCCATATACATATACATATTCCACTCATCCTGGACATTCAAATGATCATTTTTCCAAGTTCAAAAAAATTCCAGGAATTCCCAGAAATCCCGTTTTTTTCCCAAACCCTTTTTTCTGTCGACTACTCCTCCCACATTTTTTCAACCCACTTCAACCGTTCCAGCATCAAAACATTCCTCTTAATCAGTTGTTTTTTGAACTGGAAAATTTCCGGTTTTCCCGAAATTCCAGGAATTCCACTTCTCAATTAAAAATTTTACTACGTCAACATTTCTCAACCGATTTGAAAAATTCCAACACCAACCTTTTAGAACATTTTATTGTTTTAGCATTTAAAAAAAAATTACCGCTATTCTGGAAATTTCCAAATTTCCATGAAATTCCCATTGAAAAGAATGGGAGATTTTTCAAACTTCCAACATTTCCGCATTTTTCAACCAATTCAAACCATTCATATACATATACATATTCATCTCATCCTGGACATTCAAATGATTATTTTTCCAAGTTCAAAAAAATTCCAGGAATTCCCAGAAATCCCGTTTTTTTCCAAACCCTTTTTTCTGTCGACTACTCCTCCCACATTTTTCAACCCACTTCAACCGTTCCAGCATCAAAACATTCCTCTTAATCAGTTGTTTTTTGAACTGGAAAATTTCCGGTTTTCACGAAATTCCAGGAATTCCCTTTCTCAATTAAAAATTTTACTACATCAATATTTCTCAACCGATTTGAAAAATTCCAACACCAACCTTTTAGAACATTCAATTGTTTTAGCATTTTTTTAATAATGAAATTACCGCTTTTCCTGAAATTTCCATGAAATTCCCATTGAAAAGAATGGGACATTTTTCAAACTTCCACCATTTCCAGATTTTTCAACCAATTCAAACCATTCATATACATATACATATACATATTCCACTCATCCTGGACATTCAAATGATACATTTTCCAAGTTTAAAAAAATTCCAGGAATTCCCAGAAATCCCAGTTTTTTCCAAACCCTTTTTTCTGTTGACTACTCCTCCCACATTTTTCAACCCACTTCAACCGTTCCAGCATCAAAACATTCCTCTTAATCAGGACAAAAAAACTAGTTTTTCGAACTGGAAAATTCCCGGTTTTCCCCGAAATTCCAGGAATTCCGTAATACCATTTCTCAATTAAAAATGTTACTATGTCAACATTTCTCAACCGATTTGAAAAATTCCAACACCAACCTTTTAGAACATTCAATTGTTTTAGCATTTTCAAAAAAATTACCGCTTTTCCCGAAATTTCCATGAAATTCCCATAGAAAAGAATGGGACATTTTTCAAACTACCACCATTTCCAGATGTTTCAACCAATTCAAACCATTCATATAAATATACATATTCCACTCATCCTGGACATTCAAATGATCATTTTTCCAAGTTAAAAAAAATTCCAGGAGTTCCCAGAAATCCCAGTTTTTTCCAAACCCTTTTTTCTGTCGACTACTTCTCCCACATTTTTCAACCCACTTCAACTGTTCCAGCATCAAAA